>NW_016107861.1:861422-871990 GCF_001604975.1 Cebus imitator
GAGTAGCTGGGATTACAGGCACAGGTACCACACCCAGCTACGTTTTTTGTATTTTTAGTAGAGACGGGGTTTTATTATGTTGGCCGGGCTGTTCTCAAACTCCTGACCTCAGATAATCCTCCCACCTTGGCCTCCCAAAGTGCAGGGATTACAGGTGTGAACCACCACACCTGGGCAAGAAAAGAAAACTACATACCAATATCTCTAATGAATATAAATGTAAAACCCTTGACAAAATATTAATAAACAGAATTCAACAATATGTGTAGAAAGAATTCTACATCTTGACCAAGTGGGGTTTATATCTAGGATGCTAGGCTGGTTCAGTATACAGAAATCAGTACGTATAATCCACTCTATTAAGAGGGTAAAGAAGAATCACATGATCATATTAGTTGGTACAGAAAAGGCTTGACAAAATTCAAGGCTCATTCATTATTTTTTTAAGTTCAGAAAAAATAGGAATAGAAGGGCATTTCTTTAACTTGATGAATGCTTCTCTTAAAAAGTTAGAGCTAATATTACGCTCAATGGTGATGCTTTCTCCCTAATTTTGGTAATAAGACAAGGATGTCTGCTGTTATCACTCTTATTTGACAAAGTGCTGAAAGTTCTAGCCAGTGCAGTAAGGCAAGAAAAGGAAATAAGAGGCATATGCGTTGGAAAGGAAGAAATCAAACTGTCCTTATTTGAAGATGACATGACTGTCTACATAGGGATTAAAAAGTAATTTACAGGAAGCTCCCAGAATTCGTAAGTGAGTTCAGCAAGGTTGCAGGGTATAAAATACACAGTCACAGAAATCAATCACATTTCTATTTACTAGCAAAGAACACACAGTCACCAAAAATTAAAGAATACAGTACCATCTACAATTGCCCAATAAAATGAAATACTTAGATGTAAATCTAATAAACATTTACTGAAAATAGCAATGGCGATGTAAGAAGGCATAAATCTAAGTAAATGGAGAGATCTGTTGTGTACATGATTGGAAGACTCAGCATAGTAAAGATGTCGTTTCTCCCCAAATCAATATACATATTTAACACACTCCTTATCAAACTTTTTTTTAGATAGTGACAAGGTTAAAGATTGAGAGGCAAAAACAAACGACAACAACAAAAAACTAGAATAACAGTTTTGGAAAAGAATAAAATGGGAAGAATTTGTCTACCTGATTTTAAGACTTACATAGCTACAGTAATCACTAATCTGTGTTATTGGCAGAGAGAGAGACACACATAGAACTTTGAAACAGAATAGAGAACCCCAAAATACACCTACACTAGTATGCCCAACAGCTTTTTGACAAAGATGAAAAAGCAGTTCACTGGAGGAAGTGTAACCTCAACAAATGGTACTGACACAATTGAACATCCTTAGGTTAAAAATGAAGCTCTACCCAATTCTCATTCCTTATACCAAAAAAATCCATTTACTGGTGCTTAAAGGGGCCTTTATCCTTTGGTTCACATCCCTGCTTCATTTTTACAGTTTTGTAAGGATTGTATCGTAGGCATGTTGGACAGGCACTAGAAACATCCTTGATTGTACCTTTAAAGTTTTCTTACAGTAGTTTTGTTAATTAAATTTGGAGAATGACACTTCCCCTACCCCACCCCCCAAAAATCCCTTATTATTTCTATTGTCCCACTTTTTGATAAGACACAGGAGCAAATCTTCGTCACCTAGTATCCATCCCAGTAAAACCAAAGATAGTTTAGGCATAAAAGATGTCTTATTTTTATTGTTCTAAATGTAGAGCATGATAAGGGAAACACAAAGTTAAGGATTGTCAGGTAAGACAAGTCTTACTTTTTAAAACAGGAGATACATGTATTTTAAACAATATTTTAGAACCATAATACACAGCAATAATTTTTAGGAATTTTTTAAAACAGGAACTTTTTCTCAAGATCATGCAAGTGTTTATAAGCGGTATAGGGAGTTAACAGAATCTTTTGGTGATAAAAGTAAAACTCTGTTATCTGAGCATAGAATAACTTGATCATTTTTTAAAAAAAAAAAACCCTACTTGTTTTTATATCATCCATATGACAATTTGTGGCAAAAGATTTGTAAGCCTCTATTTTATAGATAAATTCACTAACATTGAGTATATCTTACTTTTTTGGCCATGTATAGACTTTTTAAAGTTAATTTTAATATTCTTTTATGTGTATGTATTAAAGCAGATATAGTACATAGCTCTTAATAATAAAGGCTGTAACATTAATTTTAAGATATAATTAATCTCAATAGCATAGTAAGGGGTATTTTCATATGCATGTGTGTATATATATGTTGTTTTTAAAAATTCAGTATACTGTTGTGTAAATTCCCATGCCATTAGATTTAATATACCATCTGTATATATCTCCATGCCATTTAATATACCTCTAAGCAGCATTTTAAATGTTTTTCATAATATTCTATTATGCCTGTGTCATACTATCTAACGATTCCTTTGTTGTTAGAGGAAACTAGTGGTTAAAAGCAAAGACTTTGGAATCAGATTGCTTGGGCTGGAATTTTTTCTCTGCCACTTACTTTCTCAGCAGTAAAACGGGGATGATAATAATATGCATCTCATGGGGTTGTCGTGAAGATGACATGAATTAGTTTTTGTAACTCTCTTAGAACAGCATCTGGCACATAGTTGCTGTGTAAGTGTTGTGATGGATGCCTTTGTACATAAATCTTTATCAGAGTAATTATTTCCTTAGAATTTTAGAAAGAGAACATCTTGGTCAAAGAATATGAATTCTTGAATACTCTTGAGATTCCAGTTGCTTTCCAGAAAGATTGTAAGGTAAGGATATGATAGACTGTGGGATAGAATAGCTAGGGTTGTCCAACTTTGGCATGTACTTGGCATGGCACCTATACCAAAAAGTAAACTCTTTGCCCAAGATATATGGATTTGAGTATAGCCTGTATGGCCTGGACAGAAGTAATGGTAAAGTCATTATCTCTTAATTCCATAGGTTAGAGGTCCGACATGGGTCTGTCCCACGGTATTGACAGGACTGAGTTCCTTACTTAGAGGCTCTGGAGAAGACTCTGTATGTAAATCCATTTAAATTGTTCCCAGAATTCTGTTTCTTGATGTTGTAGGATAGGGGTCTCAGTTTCCTTGCTGGCTGTCAGCTGTGGGTGGGTATGGTGGGGCGGGAGCAGGGGGCGTCTGCCTTTAACCCCTGGCACATGTGCCCACATGTTTCAGAGCCAGTACCTGCAGGTTGGCTGCTTCTCACACTCAGAACCTGTCCAACTTCCCCATATGCCACACCCCTCTTCTACTTTCTTTGCCCTCTCTCTCTCTCTCTCTCTCTCTCTCTCTCTCTCTCTCTGTCTCTTCTACTTTTAAGGTTTCGTGTGATTACATTGAATCCACCTCACTAATCCAGGCTAATCCCATTTTAAGGTCCTCTGATTAGTGACCTTAATTCCATCTCAGAGTTTCTCATAGCAGCACCTAGGTTAGTGTTTGAGAGAATAAGGAGGGACACCTTTAGAATTTAGTCCTTGCTTGCACCTCCCTGCAGAGACTGCAGTGCACTGGCTGAGCACCAGTGCTGGGAGGACAGCTTCCCCCCATGAGGCCTGCCAGCTAAAGTTTGTGTGATTGTGTGTGGTCAGGCCCGAAAGATCATACATAAGACTTTGCCCTGCAGATGGCTTCCTCAAGCAAACATTGTAACCAATAGAGAAGCAGCTACCGCTCATATTAGCTGGGAAAAAAAGGATGTTTGTTATTTTTGTAGTGTTCACAGTGCCTTGTTTTAATATATGCTTAGACCAGAATGTGAAGTGGACGTGGTCTTGCTGCTTTAAGCTTTTTTTTTAATTTTGGTATCACCTCATGGCAGCCACAGAGTGACTTTTCTGTACGTTCAACAGGAAAAAATCAAGGCCCAGCTGGGAGTATCAGGCCAGCACCTGGATATACAGAGTTACTTTTCTCTTTCTCAGCTGCTTGATAAAACTGAGATCTTTAGGACTATAGCATCTGACTGAGAAAAACAACCCAAATGTTCTAGAAACATGTAACCCGCCTGGTATGTGATGATAATCTGTGAATAAAGAATTTAATTATTATATTCACTAAGATCAGTTTTAATAAGATAGTTTTTAGGCTAGTTTTAAGTGAGAATTTTAATGCTTAAGAATATATTTCAGTTATTTAAAATTTAGTAAAAGGGAAAAATGTAATTTCCTAATGATGCTCAATGAATTACATTTTGTATTTTATATGATATAAGTTATATAGGAGAAAGATGCCATGTGGCTGCAAACAAAGTGGTCAGAATTTTCAGGCCTGTTTTGTCAAGCCATGGGTATAACAGAAAAAAAATCAGGAAGCACCAGTGAGGTTCACAGACTCATGGTCTGGAAGGTACATACCAACAGTAAAGGGAAACCAAAACTTAGAGGCCTTGGACAGTTAATTACTCAGTGTCAGCTTCTCATCTGTAAAATAGGGTACAAATATCTATCGATAGTAATACCTCACAGAGTTATTGTACCTAGTTAAGTCCTAAGTAGGATTATTAATGCTATTGATAACCTTAACCCCTTTACATACCTTCTACCCTTTTCTCAGTCAAGCCCTCTGTTTCCTGATAAGTTAGTTAAACAGTTTCCCAAAGGTGTTAGCAACAGTAACTTTTTACCCTTTTAGTTGTTTAGGAGTCTAGGATCTTGTGAGTAACTCTTTGCTAATTTGCATGGTTACCAGTAAATGGCTCTGAAAGGGCATTTATGCCTTCATTCGACAAATATTACAGTGAACAAACTGTTTATGTGTAAAATCAGTGTCTTAGTTTGGGTAGCTCCAAAGCAGACTAGAGAGATAGGTGTGGTTTTAAGTAGTTTATGCGAGAGGTGGTCACAGAGAGCTCTGTGGAGTTGGGGAGAGAGGGTGGTAATAGGTGTACACAAGTGGGTTACCACTGTGGGCAACTGAGGTTCAATCCTGCTGGAGATTCTCTGAGGGACTTTGTGGTACTTGCCTCCACATTGTCCCACCAAGGGACAAGGATGCTAGGTTTTTTATCCACCATCGGTTGAAGATCTCCTGGGGTGGAAACTTTCTGACACTTTGGACTTGCCCCACACAGGGGCCTCCAACCAGAAAACACCGCTTGGCAGAGAGCCTTACCAAGTTGCAGACGGTAGGTTAACAACTGGGTTGTAATGGTGGACTGTTTGTGTATCTTGTTACAGAAAGCACAATTAATGTTGGTAATACATGGTAAAAGTTAAAGATGTTTAAATATTTTTCTTTAGGATTTCCTATTGCAGCAGACCATGCTACGAGTTAAGGATCCTAAGAAGTCACTGGATTTTTATACTAGAGTTCTTGGAATGACGTAAGTAAAGTACTTATTGGCACCAGAGTGTTTAAATGTATAGCTTTGCAAATGTAGAGAATGTTTTCAGACACATCTTAAAGTTTGTTTCAGAACTAGCAAAAGTTCTTTTGGCCAGGAGTCTGTGATGAGGCCTGACGAGGCAGGGCTTATCCCTTAAGTTATTTTTCTTGTCTATCCCAGCCAGCCTCAAAGGGCAAAACAAGACACAAATACTTGGATTTTCTCCAATCTCCCTTCTCTCTGAGAGCTCCCAGCTAAATCCTTAACATGTTTAGACCCCTTTCGATGTTCTGGCCACTTTTAGCCTCTTGTTTACTTCAGAAAAGTTATGGATAATAAGGACTTATTACTCAGAAAACGAATGAGTTTACTTAAAAAGTGACCATCTGTTCCATTTTTCTAGGCTGTGTTTTCTTCTGCTGAACAGTTAATATCCACTGATCTTACAATCTTAAAGCATATTTATTTGTTTGTTTTCCTTTTTTTCTCCAGCTTTATTGAGATATATTGAGAAATAATGTTATATTGTTGATTCGTTTCCCTAAATTATATGAGCATTTTGTTTGTTTTTGATCATATAGATACATGAATAATAAAATAATCTTCAAATTTAGTGCCTAGATAACTTGCTTCACATTGAGAGAAAGATTTAAGTAATATATGTCAATATTGAGAAAATTTGACCAGTTCAGGAAAACACAAAATGAAAAGTGATGGCTTCCCTCCCCAAGTTCTTCTCTCAGAGCTAACTGCTGTTCAGTTTCTTGTGATTTTTTTCCATTCATTGTCTGATCCGCTGTAATGTTGACTTTGTGTTCAGGTCCCCAAATAGGGTACAGGTTGACAGTAAACTGGAAAATAGGCACAGCTGAGAATAGCCAGTTGCAACAGTTCCGCTTCCTTCAGTCCCACCCGATTGGTCCATAAAGGTTGTGTAGTCTGCTTTAGTAGATGCAGAGATTGTTTTTCATGATTGGAGTATTTGAGGTGTTTATTAGAGTAAATCTTATTTGTGATAAGTCAGTGCATGGATCTAAGTGGGCCAAGACATATTATATAGCAGTGATCATGAAATAAAAGATTTGAAACAGAACTCTAGAAACTTTCCATTTGTTATATGCTTCAGCCATTTGCTCTTATTGATTATGAACAAGGTCATCTTTGAGCATTTAATCCTGAATAATCTAAAGAAAATCATATTATATGCATTCTCATTCCACCTTGCTCATTGCAGAATAATCCTACACCATTTAAAGTCAAAGTTAATTACTTCAGTTATCTTTTTAAAACCTCAGAATTCATAATTCATTCACTTTTTCTCTCATATCAGTTTCTTCTTTTCCACAGTCTCTTTCCCCTCAGAGAAGCTTGAGTCTTCTCTGTTCTGGAATATTTCTTGCACTCTGCTCCCTTGCCCATCTCCCCACTGTCACCGACCATGCTTGCTGCTGTTTTACATGCTCACCTGCCGTTCTCTCTCCCCAGTGCAGCACAGGCCAGCTTATGCTTCCCCATGCTGCTGACATTGCTCTCATGGGACCTTTCCATATCTCATGACCTTTTCTCAGGCTTAATACTGTTTGACCTTTCTGTAGTCTCTGATACCGTTAGCCACCTTACCATTGACATTCACGTCTTCTATAATATTGGTCTGTCCTTCTTCCTGCTTTCTTACCACCTATCCTTAACTTCCTTTCCTAGATGTTTTAGCATAGTAAGAACTCAATAAATGTGTTTATTTAACTGAGTGACATATTTATAAGTGTGTTTGTATGTGTGTATGTATATGAAATGACAAGGTCCTTTATATTTTTTCACTACAAGTAAACAAAATTCTCGTTTGGAGATAGCTGTTTCTATATATAAACAAGTACCATAATTTCAGCTAAATTTTATTATATTTAAAGAATTTATGAATTACAGCAGTTTTTAGTTTTTTTATTTCAAACATTTACAGATATATTTTTTAAATGATATTTTTTCACTGATTTTTTTTTCTCTTGCTTATCCCATTAAAATAGGCTTACTACAGATAGCTCTTCTTTTTAGTAAAACTTGAATATTAAGTTATGTTGATTTTAGTATGAGTAAGCCTTTCCTGTTGTTAATGATTCAGGATTTTTTTGGTTTTTTTTTTCATTGCAGGCTAATCCAAAAATGTGATTTTCCTTCTATGAAGTTTTCACTCTATTTCTTGGCTTACGAGGATAAAAATGACATCCCTAAAGATAAAGATGAAAAAATAGCCTGGGCGTTCTCCAGAAAAGCTACACTTGAGCTGACACAGTGAGTTTGAGTTTCTATATTTGTATATATTCTAGATTTTTTAAGGTAGTTTTTAATAATCTTTTTTTTTCAAAATTTGGAAATATTTATTTATAAGGTTAATAACTATCTTTGAAGTTAAGCAGTTAACTGAGCAATTAAATATTTTTGTCCATATACAATCATATTTAACTACTGCTATAAATAAGATGGTCATAATTTCTCCAGTTTCAGTCTGAACATATAACTTAATAGTAATAAGACACAGGTTCTAGTACAGATTTTCTAATTAGTAGTATAGCCCGTTAGATCTCTGCCTTCACCCACATCAAACAAGAGTAATATCTTTTTCTTAACCTATCTTCTAGGTAAACAGATGAGATTATATGAAAACATTTTGCTAAAGTCACTAAACAAACATAAGGAAAAAAATGTCAGTTTTTTTTATCATATTAACTATTTTCTAATACTTGATTGACATTTTTGTAATATAATCAAAATAAAAATTGCATACTTTCAAGAACTACAAAATTCAGTAGTTACATGAGGTGAATTAAAATAGTAAAGCTAGTCATAATACAAAGTCCACTCATCCATGTTCTCATTTAATGATATTAAGAAATAATAATTATAAAAATAGGTAAAATTCCATGAAAATATTCCTATTTGTTCTAGTTCAGGAGGTCTTGCCAACATCAATGGATTGTCTGGCATCAGCCACTGTTCCAGGCACTCGAACAGTCATATTGTCCATAGATTTTGTCAAGCAGATTTGGCAGCCCAACCGTGATCTGTCTGTTAGTCCATATGCCAGATCGAGCATGTCATTCTCCTCATCAGTGATTGCATCTAACTTCTCAAATATGTGATCTTCAAAGATGAGGTGACAAGTTGAACAAGCCAGGGTTCCCTCACATGCACCAAAGCCATCAATATCTAGATTATTTTCAACCACAACATCTAGGAGATAATCACCAACTTTTCCTTTGGTTGTTAATGTTTCACCATCACGGTTTACAAAGTGGACTGTTATTTTCATCTTCTGAGCTGCTCTGCGCCCGCGCTGACACGCTCAGTGGACGGCTCGCCCCAGCGCTCCCCCGAGGCGCCCGGCTCCTCAGGAGGCCGCCCGCAACAGCGCGGGACCCAGCGTGGTGCAGCCACCGGCCTGCAGGGCGGCCGAGGCAAAAATCTTTTTCATTTTGTTTACTTACCAGTATAATTCAAACCAGGTCTGCCTGATCACCTCACATTTATAATAATATATTGAAGTGTTTTTTGTGTATCTTTCGATCTTTGTATTGTTCTTGAGCAAATGAGATTCTTTTCTTAGAGACGGGCTCTCTGAAGCCCGTTAACTTCTAGGCAATCTTCCTGCCTCAGCCTCCTGAGCAGCTTGGACTACAAGTGTGTGCCACCACACTCAGCTTACTTTTTTGTTTGTTTTTGGTAGAGGCACAGAGGCAAAGTCTCACTGTGTTGCCCAGGCTCGTCTCATACTCCTGGCTTCATGTGATCTGCCCACCTTGGCCTCCCAGACTGCTGGGATTATAGGTATGAGCCACCACACCTGGCCCATTTGTCTTTTAGATAGAGAATATAAGACCCTGAAATTGGGGTTCGATCCAAGATGGCCATTTAGGAACAGCTCAGGATTGCAGCTCCCAGTGAAAGCGCAGAGGGTGAGTGGATGCCGCATTTTTATTGCCCACAGACTAGGCAATTCCCAGGCGGAGGAGCTCCACGGTCGCCAGCGGGGCTGTTTGGGCCAACGCCGCTGCTTTGCCCCTCGCAGCTGCTTTGTGGGCGCCCCGGAGCTGCGGTTCTCCGTACAAAATACACTGGTCCGGGTGCCCTTTTGGCTGGCGATTGGAGCCACGGGAAGTCGCCCATTCGTCTGTTTAAAAAGGGGACTGAGCAGGGAACCAGGACAGTAGATTCCAGGGCAAAAAAAAAACAGCACCACAAAACTCAGTGCCACTGTTTAAGCCAGCGCAGTGAGTGGCCGCAGGGGAAAACAAACAGACCCCGGCGCCTCAACAGGCGACTGGAACACAAACTTAAAAAAGGCTCTGAGGCAGGGAGCCAGGCGATCAGGCTCGGCTGGTCCCACCCCACAAAAGAACAGCAACCAGAAACTCTGGATTGAGAGTTTCACAGCAAGCGCAGCTGAACCCGGGACGGTCCAGCTCTGTGGGGGAGGGGCGTCCACCATTACCAAGGCAGCCTGCCACGACGGAGGTAGTCGGCCAATCCTGAGGCAGCCCGCCTTTGCCAAGGCAACCTGCCATTGCTGAGGCAGCCCGCCGTTGCCAAGGAATCCCGCCACAGCAGAGAGACTCCGCCTTAACAGAGGCGGGCCACCATCGCCAAAGCAGCTCTAACTACACCCATATAAACAGGACTGCAAGGAAGTTCACTTGGCAGCTGGGCGGAGCCCACAGCAGCTCAGCAAAGCCTTTACAGGCAGACAGTGACTAGGCTGCCTCCTTGCTGGGCAGGGCAGGTCTGAAGGAAAAAAAAAAAGAAGGCAGCAGCATAACGGAAACTCACAAATAAAGCCCTAAATCCCTGGGACAGAGCACCTGGGAACAAAAAGCAGTTTGAGTTCTGCTGCAGCAGACCTAAACGTACCTGCCCAGCAGCTCTGAATGAACAACAGAGCTTACAGCTCACCATTTGAGCTCCTATAAAGAAGAGACCGTCTCCTCAAGCAGCTCCCTGACCCCTATATATCCAAAGAGACACCTCAGAAAGGAGAGATCAGATTGACACCAGGCGGGTATCCTTCTGGGACAAAGATAGCAGAAGAAGAAAACTGGTAACAACCCTTACTGTTCAGCAGCTGCTGCAGGTGAACCCCAGGCAAGCAGGGCCTGGAGTGAACCTCAGCAGACCTACAGCAGAGGGGCCAGACTGTCA
>NW_016107861.1:877604-891296 GCF_001604975.1 Cebus imitator
AAAAAAAAAAAAGACCCTGAAATTGTTAAGATATTTGCCATATTGTCACTAACTAATGTTTAGGTACTGTAATTAGTCTTTCAGCATCCAAAATTTTGTTCTTTTATTATTTTGCTACATTTTTGATCCAGAAATGTGATATCATATGTTCCTTTAAAAAGTCTTCAAACCATTTTGTAATAATTAACATTCAAATTTGGTATTTTTATAACTTGAGCATTTTAAAATGTAGGCAATTTCTTTATGTTGTTTATCTGCACACTTTAACAAGTACCAAAAGAGTATTTCTTTCAGAGTGTGTGATTTTTGTGTGTCCCTGGATTCAAAATAAAGCTTTGGAATCAGGCAGACTTAGATATGAGTCTGTGAGTCTTAAACAAGTAAGTGGCAGTTTCATCAATAAAATGGAGATATTCACATCTAGCCCATGGAGCTGTTTTAAGCGTTTAAATGAAATATAAAGTACTTACCACAACACATGAGCATTATTATTCTCATTATTGTTCTTATCCAATACCTGTATTTACTGACTCCGTAGTCTAATTAAAATCATACTTTGTCCATTTACGCCTTCTATAGTTGAAAACTTAATATTTTTGTAGCAGGGGTTAGGCTAATTATGTAAAGTAGCATATAAACATGGTAAGATTTCAAAGACGTTACTTTCTTTTCAGAATACCTATTCCATAGGACACTATAGCTATGTTTTCTTTCCTTTTGTAGCAATTGGGGCACTGAAGATGATGAGACCCAGAGTTACCACAATGGCAATTCAGACCCTCGAGGATTTGGTAAGTTTGCCTGTTTGTATGTGATATATGTAGATTTGTGTGATTTTGTATTATATATATAATTTTGATTTTTATAAACCTAAAACATTAATGGCCTAATTAAGTATGATCAATTTATTAGAAATATGATTATTTTTATTTTCCACAAATAATCTTATTTAGGAGTTAATTTCAGAGTCTCAATCTAAACATTACATTTACTCTCTCATGATTTACTTTTAAGTCTCAGAATTAATTTCCAGTAGACTTAAAAAAAAAAAGCTGTAGTTAATACTAATCCCAGTTTGTGCTAGCACATACACTTCTGCTTTATTCTCCCATCTCTCGGTCAAAATGACAGTATTCCAGGCTTCAGCTGGCTGCTACAGTCAATGCCAACCACAAACCTATTACGTATGAGTAAACGATGACTGTTTTTTGGTGTAGATTCTTCTTTTTTTTTTTTTTTGAGACGGAATCTTCCTCTGTTGCCAAGCTGGAGTGCAGTGGCACGATCTCGGCTCACTGCAACCTCTGCCTCCTGGGTTCAAGTGATTCTCCTGCCTCAGCCTCCCAAGTAGATGGGGCTACAGGCACGCGCCACCACGCCCAGCTAATTTTTGTATTTTTAGTAGAGACGGGGTTTCACCATGTTGGCCAGGATGATCTCAATCTTTTGACCTTGTGATCTACCCACCTCGGATTCCCAAAGTGCTGGCATTACAGGCATAAGCCACCACACCCAGCCTGGTGTAGATTATTCTTAACTAATTGGTTTGTGTATAAGCTGGTATTGGTTAATTTTAAATAATTTATAATTAAGGGCAACTAATTAACTTATTATACCTAGTTCATTAGACCTATATTTGTTCTTTAATGTATTATAGATTTTGAACCTACCTACCTAAGTCTGTTGTTCTGGAAGCTACTTGTGGTACTTGGACACCCTATTGTAATTCTTTCTTCCTTCTCTCTGCTTTTTTCGGGGAATATCATGTAAGGTCACATTGGAATTGCTGTTCCTGATGTACACAGTGCTTGTAAAAGGTTTGAAGAACTGGGAGTCAAATTTGTGAAGAAACCTGATGATGGTGAGTCTACAACTTACTGTGTTCAGGCCTGTCTTTAGTCAGTATTTACTAAGCACCCACAGAGGGCACTGTTGTAGTAAAACTCTTTGGGCTACAAGTAACAGAAGTCCACGCTTCAACCAGATTTTTTAAAAAAGAGAAAGGCCCGGTGCAGTGGCTCACGCCTGTAATCCCAGCACTTATGGAAGCCAAGACGGGCAGATCATGATCTCAAGAGATTGAGACCATTCTGGCCAACATGGTGAAACCCCATCTCTCCTAAAAATACAAAAATTAGTTGGGTGTGGTGGCAGGCACGTGTAGTCCCAGCTACTCGGGAGGCTGAGGCAGGAGAATCATTTGAACCAGGGGGCAGAGGTTGCAGTGGGCAGAGATCGTGCCACTGCACTCCAGCCTGGGGATAGAGTGAGACTCTGTCTCAAAAAAAAAAAAAAAAAAAGAAAGAAAGAAATGACTGGAAAACTGAGTATCCAAGGGGCTAGACACAGAACCAGGAGAGCCATCTGGGCTCCCTCTCCCACTCCCCAAACCTGCCACTTTCTTCATTGGCCACCAGCTTTCACTATTTCAGGGTTTATCTTTCCACCCAAAAATAAGATTCTTAAAGTCCATTTTATCTGATATTCATGTAACACCACCAGCGTTCTTTAGTTTATAATTACATGGTATTTCTTTTTCATCTTTTACAACCTTTGTATGTCCTAATGTTTTAGGTAGGTTTTTTGAAATAGCATATGTATGGATTTTGCTGGGATTACATGTATTGTAATTATTTTACTTAGATCTCTTTCTGAAATATTTCAAATTAAAATTGAAATATTAAATATTTCAGAGTCTCAATTTAAAAATTTGAAATATTTCGCTGTTTCATTTTAATCTTTTTTTTTAATTGAAATATTTAATATCTGGCTGGGTGCAGTGGCTCACGCCTGTAATCCCAGCAGATCACGAGATCAAGAGATCAAGACCATCCTGGCCAACATGGTGAAACCCCATCTCTACTAAAAAATACGAAAATTAGCTGGGTGTGGTGATGTGCACCTGTAGTCCCAGCTACTCAAGAGGCTGAGGCAGGAGAATTGCTTGAACCCAGGAGGTGGAGGTTGCAGTGAGCCAAGACCATGCCACTGCACTCCAACCTGGCACCTGGTGACAGAGCAAGACTCTGTCTCAAAAAAATAATAATAAATAATAAAATAAAATAATATACAGATCTTCTCCCCCCAAAAAAAGGAACTTGCTCTACTCCACCCTCATTGTGTCACTATTACCTAGACTGGGATAGTATTGATTTTATTTTTTAAAGATAATAATAAATATATCAAGGTGTTTGATCACCTTTTCTTCATATATCTCTTGTAGTATCTCCTTTGAGACAGGATCTCACTCATGTCCAGGCTAGGTTGCTGCAGTGGCACTGTCATAGCTCACTGCAGCCTTGAACTCCTGGGCTCAAACAATCCTCCTGCCCTAGACTCCTCCTAAGTAGCTAAGACCACAGGCACATGCCACCACACCCAGCTAATTGTTTTATTTATTTATTTTTTGTACAGATGAGGTCCTGCCATGTTGCCCAGGCTTGTCTCAGACTCCTGAGCTCAAGCAATTCTCCCACCTTGGCCTCCCAAAGCATTAGGATTATAGGTGTGAGCCACTACACCCAGCCTCTTGTAGCATCTTTTGGAGTTTTCTGTCCTTTTATTTAAATACCTCAACCAAAATGTCTTTAAAGGGGTTTGTTTGTTTGTTTGTTTTTGAGACACAGTTTTACCCTTGTTGTCCAGGCTGGAGTGCAATGTCGTGATCTCGACTCATTGCAACCTCCACCTCCTGGGTTCAAGCGATTTTCCTGCCTCAGCCTCCCGAGTAGCTGGGATTACAGGCATGGGCCACCACGCCCGGCTAATTTTGTATTTTTAGTAGAGATGGGGTTTCTCTGTGTTGGTCAGGCTGGTCTCTAAATCTCAACCTCAGGTGATCTGCCCGCCTCGGCCTCCCAAACGACCCTTTAAAGGGTTTTTAAGGCAAAACTGTTGAGACTGTATAACTGAGAATAATGCCTTTATGTGTGAAGGACAGTTCTAAGGAAAAGCCTACATTTAATTTCCTTCAATCTTGAAAATACTCTTCCATTTTCTTTTTGCATGTGATGTTGCTGTTGAAAAATCTGTCAATCTCCGTTCCTTTGTATATTCTTCTGTTTTGTTCTAGAAGCTTTTTATATTATTTCTTTGTCCTAGCCTGCGTTCTAGGAGATTTCCTCAAACTGGAATACCAGTTAGCTAATTTTCTCCCAAATGTGTCTGTTCTGATATTTAATTCATCTATTTGTTTTTAAACACCTGTTATAATTTTGATCTCTAATTTTTGCTTAGTTTCCTTATTATGTTCTTGTTCTTTTTTTTCATATTGTTAATATTTCATATTGCTAATTTTTTTTGTTTTTTTTTTTGAGATGGAGTTTTGCCCTTTTGCCCAGGTTGGAGTGCAGTGGTGTGATCATAGCTCACTGCAGCCTCAAACTCCTGGGCTCAAGCAGTAATCCATGTCAGCCTCTTGAGTAGCTGGGACTACAGGCAAATGCCACTATGTATGGCTAATTTTTTATTTTTTGTAAAGACAGGGTCTCACTATGTATCTCAGGCTGGTCTCAAACTCTTGCACTCAAGTGATGCTTCTGCCTCAGCCTCCCAAAGTGTTAGGATTACAGATAAGAACCAACACACCAGGCCGGTCATTACTTTTACATATATAGATAGTCCTTGGGGCTGGGCCTGTAATTGCAGTACTTTGAGAGGCTGAGGCAGGAAGATTGGGATAATCACTTGAGGCTAGCAGTTCAAGGCTGCAGTGAGCTATGATTGTGCCATTGCATTCCAGCCAGGGTGACACAGCAAGACTTTGTCTCTACAAAAAGGTTTTTTAAAAATTATCGGAGCATAGTGGCACATGCCTGTAGTCTGCATGCCTAGCTACTCCAGAGGCTGAGGTGGGAGAATGCTTGAGCCCAGGAGTTGGAGGCTGCAGTGAGCTATGATCACACCACTGTACTTCATTCCAGTATGAGTGACAGAGCAAGACCTTATCTCCAGAAAATAAAACAAATAGTTCTTGGTCCGTTATTCTAATATTTCTTCTGTTTGAATCTATAATCCTTTGCCTTGGAGTTTTTTTTATGGTTATGTTTCTCAAATTGTTACTATGTTGGCCTCTGAGCTTTTTTCCCCTGCAGCTGTTAGTTATTCTAACACAACAAGCAGTGTGAATAGGAGAATGGCCAGATCCCTGTCCTTAGCAACCTGCATGATCTCAGGACGATGGGCTGGATAAGCCTAGGCCAGAGATCCCTAGGTACCTGGAAATGAGACTTAAACATTTCACCTTCCACAAAACAACTCTTCAGGTCGGATCTTCACACTTCATCCCTCAGGGAAGCAGTATTAGTAGGAGACACTTCCAATAGTGTCATTCCCTAACCCTGGGTCTGGAGAGAGGGCTGGGGAGATCATTCGGCCCCTACCCATTTTTCTCGGTTTCTCACAAGCACAAGGCTCCTGCACTGCCCTTGTTTACTGCTAAGGACATCTGAACAAGCGAGAGGGCAGTTGCTGATGCACTTGGCAGTGAGGGAGGAGGAAGAACAAAACTCTTTATTCTCCCACAGCCATTATGCACTGCCTTCTGGTCCAGGCCAGAACTACCACCTCCCACACAGCCCAAGTTAAAACTGTCACCTCACCCCATCCTCACCCATTCTTCTCCCCAGCCATCATCAGCAGGGTTTCTTTTTTTGTTTTCTTTTCTTTTTTTTTTTTTTTTTTTCCGTCTGTGTTCCTCTAGGATTGATGTTGGGGAAAGCAGCCAGAGATAAGAGTCAAACCAATTCAACATATTGTTCCCCAAATAAATTTCCGAGGCCACATTTTCCCAAGCAATGTGTTTGCTTCCAAGCAAGCTGTTTGCTTGTTTGTCAAGCAAATAGCTCTGACATACTAGACTCAATCCCAGTTATGAATTCCTGAGAGAAAGATTCTCGCAGAGCTTGAGTCGCCTCAGATAGTGTTTAAAAGGGTTTATATGACCCAAGCACCTGGGTCTTTTGTTCATGGGGGTAAGCCATGCTACCAGCTTCCTTCAGCACCTCCCTATTTTCTTTTTCTTCTTTAAAATAAGACAATTTCTGTAACTACTGAACTGGTAGCATGGTATCATGAAGGTGAGGCAAATGCCTGAAACCGAAAAGATGCAGCCAGCCCCACAGTTTATTTCAGGAGGGCTGGTATTCACAATGTGCGCAAGATAATATTTTAGTCATTATGAAAAGTATGCATTTGGGTGACACTGACAATAAGAATTTTGAAAAATTAAAACGATAAACAAAGTCATATACTTCATTAAAATGCAAAGTACAGTTTTAATTAATAAAAGTTTTTAAGGCCAGGTACAGTGGTTTGTGCTTGTTATCCCAGCACTTTGGGAGGCAAGGCAGGAGGATTGCTTAAGGACAGGAGTTCGATACTAGCCTGGGCAGTACATTGAGATCCTGCCTCTACAAAATCGAAAGATTGGCCAGGGCTGGTGGTGCATGCCTGTGGCCCCAGCAACTTGGCAGGCTGAGGCAGGAGGATCACTTGAGCCCAGGAGGTCAAGCCTGCCTTGGGCCGTGATCGTCCCATGCACTCCAGCCTGACATTCAGAGCAAGACCCTGTCTCAAAGAAAGAAAAACATTTTTAAGGTGTTTTCTCTTTTAGTCTTTTCAATAACAAAAAATTTCATTTTACAGGTAAAATGAAAGGCCTGGCATTTATTCAAGATCCTGATGGCTACTGGATTGAAATTTTGAATCCTAACAAAATGGCAACTATAATTTAGTGCTGTGAGAATTCTTCTTTGAGATTTCAGAAAAAAGGAAACAATGTGATTCAAGATATTTACATACCAGAAGGCAGAAGCATCTAGGACTGATGGATCACTGTCCCGATTCAAATTATTCTTCAGTCCATTCCCCCTTCCTATTTCAGCTGTTCTTTTCACCTAACTGTTCATCGTTCTGGTTTTCAAGTGTGCTTTATCTTATGTCCTTGAATATAGTTGTATAACTTTACTTTTTAGGTAGTAATTAGAACAGTTCCCTTCAGAGGCTGCATTTATCTTCTTATGCCTCCTAAATATTACTTCTCTTCAAGTCTGCCTTTGAATTATCATTTTCAAAAAAAAAAACATTTAACGTGTTTTTCTTGTGGTTATCTTCTGGGGTTTCAATTCCTCAGAAACAACTTTTTTCACTATGGAAAGTAAGGAAGACTGAAAGTGTTCTTTCAGTAAAGTATAAAGTGTTTATTTTACAAAAGAGAAGGTACTCTTGAGAGCAATTCAGAATCATGCTGACAAGTATACTGATAGAAAAGTATACTGATTGAAAAAGTAATTTCTCCTTATTTATAAAGTACATTTAAAGTTCAAGGACTGACCTCATTTATTTGGGAAAGGGGAGGAGGAAGGAAATGATACGGTGCCCAGACACTGGGCTAGGCTGCAGCTTTATCTCATTTGCTACTCCCAGCTATCATGTGAGAAAGAAAGCAGGCTAGACATGCGAAATCACTTTCATGGATACTTAATGGATTTAAGATAGCATAAATTGGCTCAACTCCTCAATATTTCATAATCATTTTTAGTATTTAGACTGTGCCTCAAAGTTGTAGTACCTCAGAAGACCTCCTTCTCTGGTTTCTTGTTGTAAAAACCTTCAGTGAGTATAACCCTTGTGCTCTTGGCCCTTGGGCCTGAGTACCATAGTGAGGGAATAAACACTACAAGTCTTTAGTACAAAACTGCTCTAGGGACACCTGGTGATTCCTACATAAGTGATGTTTATATTTCTCATAGAGAGTCTTCCCTACCCCAAGGGCTTCATGATGCCAGTAGCCATATTTGATAAATTATGTTCAGTAATAGTTATCAGAAATCAGCTCGGTGGTCTTCCCTGCCATGATTGACATTTGATGGGTTTTTAAAAATCAAAGTGATTTTTGAAACTCTCTAATGGCACAGAAAATAAAAACATCCAGTTTGTGGTTGACTATGTTTAGATTTTCTCTAGACTCTAGTGGAAAACCTTTGGAAAGGCCATGCCACCCATGCTTGTACGGCTAGAAGCACTTTACATTTCCTTTTTGGGTGAAATGGATTTATGTGAGTGCTTTAAACAAACAGCAATACTTATAGACAGAAATAAAATGAAACTTCAAATGAGACTATATATAATTTGTAAACCTTTGTCCATCATGTTCTTTCTTTAAAAAAAAAAGAAAAAGAGCTTCCCTTAGGGAGTACTGAAAGGAGTTGAAATGGCTCGTAGGCTCATTCTGAGCAGAGAACAAATGTGATTCTGTACAGCCTATAAAGCTGTACATACTTTATGAAAAGTATGCATTTGGGTGACACAATAAGAATTTTTAAAAATTAAAAGTATAAACAAGATAATGCACTTTATTGAAATGAAGTACAAGAAGTAGGCTGTAGTGTCTGGCTAAGGAAGGGTGGGAAGAAGAAGGTGAATAAGGAACAGAGGATTGAAAGTACAGACAGAAGAAAGGCCAAATATCAAAAGGCAAGTAAGGAACTCATGAAGACCAATTTCACATGTTGAATACCAGAACTGACAAATAGGAGGGCTAATACATTCACAAATTCAGTAATTTAAGCTGTATTTCCAGGGAAAGAAGACTTCTCCTTTGCTTAGTAAAACTTGCCAAAAGATAGCCCTTTCTCATTCTTTAAATTCATTCCTATATGCATTTTCTTTTTTAATGTGCAGTTGGCCTTTGAACAACATGGGTTTGAACTCCACTGGTTTATTTATACAAGGATTTTTTGTCATGCAAGTATGGGTTGAAAATACAGTACACAGAGCTACGACTTTTCATATGCCCACTGTGGGACTTAAGTATGCACAGATTTTGGTATCCATGGGCAGTCCTGGAACCAGCCCTCCACATACACCAAAGGACAACTGTGTATCATAACACTACACCTTGTTAGGGAAAAAACAATTCACTTCCAAATTCACTTACCTGAGAAGTTGTATGAAAGTACAGAGTGGGTCACAAGAAGTAAGTTGTCTTATTTTCCATGATCGTGGTCAATGTAAAACAAGTTTCCCATGAGCCTTACATACTAAGGCTGGAACTGTTACAGTACAGGTGATTTGAATGAAGAGCAGATGGCTGAAAGGGAATCACTTGTGGCTTTCCTGCACAGTATTTTGACCAAGATTGCATGGAGTGTGCCTTAGTTAAGGCAATTGTAACAAAAATGCCATAGACTGGGCGGTATAAACATCTACAACTCACAGTTCTGGAGGCTGGGAAGTCCAAGATCAAGGCACCAGCAGATCCAGTGTCTGGTGAGGACCCACTTCCTGACTTGTAGACAGGTACCTTTTCACTGTGTTCTCACACATGCAAGAGAAATCATCCCTTAAAGAGGCACAATTCCATTCATGAAGGTTCTACCCTCATGACATAATCTTCCAAAGCCCTCACCTCCAAATACCATCACATTGAGGATTAGCCTTAAACATATGTATGGGAGGGAGCCACAGGACACAGTCCATAGTACATACATATAAATAATCCTCAGCCATACAACTGCTTATGAGGAGTGTTAGTAAGGGTGCTTGCTATTGGCAGTAAGAAAAAAAGCCAGCTCTCTGATGTAGCAGGCATTTAGATTCCAAAATGGGTTGGTCAGCCAGGCGTAGTGGCTCATTCCTGTAATCCCAGCACTTTGGGAGGCTGAGGCAGGTGGATCACTTGAGGTCAGGAGTTTGAGACCAGCCTGACCAACATGATGAAACCCCGCCTCTACTAAAAATACAAAATTAGCCAGGCATGGTGGTGGGCGTTTGCAACCCCAGCTACTTGTGAGGCTGAGGCAGGAGAATCACTTGAACCCAGGAGATGCACCGAGATCGTGCCATTGCACTCCAGCCTGGACAACAAGAGCAAAACTCTGTCTCAAAAAATAAATAAATAAAATGGGATAGTAGAAAGTTCAGAGATAACAAGAACCCCAGATTCTTTCCATCTTTCCCATCCTGTCATTTTTAGCATTTTTCTCACTGGACCAATAATACGATCAAAGATGCTTACCATGATTCCAGGTGTCGTGTAGACCAACAATGTTTATTAATAGAGTTTGGCTGTGTTCCCACCCAAATCTCATCTTGAATTGTAGTTCCCATAATCCCCACGCTGCTGGAAGGACCCGGTGGGAGGTAATTGAATCATGGGCGTGGTTTCCCCCATGCTATTCTCATGACAGAAGTTCTCCTGAGAGCTGATGGTTTGATAAGGGGCTTCCCCCTTCTCCTTCCTGCCACCCCATGAAGAATAATGTGTTTGCCTCCCCTTCCACCATGATTGTAAGTTTCCTGAAACTTTTCCAGCCCTGCAGAACTGTGAGTCAATTAAACCACTTTCCTTTATAAATAACCCAGTCTGGGGTATGTCTTTACAGCAGCGTGAGAATGAACTAACAAAAATGTCCAGTGAAAGAAAATAACCTTTTATTCCTCATGTGCCCTTAATGAGTGAGAAATCTTACTCTGAGCTCCTCAGCAAAATTCCCCTCATATCTCAACCTGTACTGGGTCACTTGCTTGTCTAATCACTGGCAAAGGGGGTGGGAAGACTCTGACTTAGATGGATCATATTTACCCAAGTTGGCTGCATGGTAGTGGACAGTGAATCAGAATTGAGACTGCCAGAATGGAGGAGCAAATAGGGGCTTCTGGGTAGATGTAAACAGAAACTGCACTCAGAGTCAAATTAGATATTGAGAATGAGATATTAGGTGCAGACTGCTGTAAGAAATGAAACATTTCTTGCCCTCAGAGCTGAGGTCTAAGATTGTGGTTCTCAATCATATTAGATTTAGCTGACCCTGTTTATAATAACATTGTAACATAATATCTATCACACCCACTATCCTGAAATGGCATTCACATGATATAACCTACTTATTGACACCATATCAAGAAAGGTCAGTCAATACCTTTGTGGTAATATGAAGGAGAAATATAATCAGGTTGTAATAAAATTGTGCATTTTAGTATTTCAGTGCTCACATACTCTTTCACTAGGAGAAAACGGAGTAGTCAGGTGCTTGCACTTATGTATGGAAGAAGAAAAATTTCAAAGAGTAATGTTGACACTTCAATATTTTAAATAAAGACTGATTTATGATTCATGAACTATAATTTACAACTTTAAATACATATTCATAACAGGTGTGTTTTACTGATAAAAACATGATTGATTTGCTACTGTTGGAAACATTCTCCAAAATGTTGATCAATTCTTGCTAAAGTTTTGAATAAAAGAGTAACTTTTTTGTTTATAGAATAGTTTTGTCCCTAGCAAATATTAAAATTATAAATGCAAATAAAATAAAGTTCTATGTTTAGATAATAAAAAGTAGGCTTCAATTTTTTTAAATTTTAGAATAGTTTTAGATGTACAGCAATGGTGCAAAGATAGGGCAGAATTCACATATACCTCATACCTAGTTTCCCCTATTTTTAAAATGTTAACATTAATATGGGATATTTGTCACAATTAATTAACCTATATTGATGTTATTAACTAAAGTCCATATTTATTCAGATTTCCTTCATTTTCACCTGGTTTTTCCTTACAGGATGCCATCCAGGAAACCGCATACCACTTAGTCACCATGCAGCCTTAGATTCCTCTAGACCGAGTTTTTCAGAACTTTCCTTGTTTTTGATGACTTTGAGCGCTTTGAGGAGTAACAACTAGGTATTTTCCAAAACATTTTTCAACTGGGATTTTCTGATTTTTTTTTTTGTCATGATAAAACTGGGGTTATTGCTTTTTGGAGGAATACCACAAAGGCAAAGTGCTCACACATCAGGGGACTTACTATCAACATGACGTGTCATTGATCTTACTAGGTTAACTAAGCACCCAGGGTAGTGATGAGGAAGAAACTCATTGCGTGAAGCCCACACTGGCTGGGGAGTTATGCTCCACCTCCTTGAAGGGAAAAGTAGGTTTTTACCTATTTGAATACTCAGTGGGACTTTCCAAAGTTATGCAGGTCATTACACATGTCTAACATCCCTGCTCACCGTCCACTGAATAACTACCAGAAGTGGAACCCAAACAAAAATGCCCCTCAAATCTCTAAAGTAACCCCTAGGGGTCAGTACTGCTCTATTGAGAACCACTAGTCTAACATTTCCCATTCAGACTTCCTTAGAGTGTGAACTTCAAGCATTTATAAAGAAATCTGAGTACAGAATTCCTAATTTTATGCTTTCCTCCTTATTTACAGATGCTTTCTTCCTGCCTCTAATTCAGGAACTTATTTTAGCTATTTGTCTTTGAGTGCTCTTCTTTTACATTATTTTTTAAAAACCTCATATTTTACATAAACTCGTTTTCTTTTTACATGAACTCATATTCTATTGCTTTATATAATATTTCACTAAATTATATATTCAAAGTTACAAGGATGATTGGATTGAGCATGTTGGTAATAGACACGATTGACTTGACAAGTAACTCTTCTGAGGAAGTAGAAATGCACAGAGTGGCCAACTGGTTATAGTTACTCAGCCTGCCAGGGTAACAGTTCTTTACTGAGGAAATGATGAGTCAGGTTAATCCAATAACAGGTTAAGTGGAAAATTGGTTAAGATAATTTCTACTGTAAATGTATCGATTTGAGTCCCATCGATATTAACAAAAGCTGAATGCAGGGTGGCTCATGCCTGCAATCACTTTGGGAAGCCAAGGCGGGTGGATCGCTTGAGCCCAGAATTTCAAGACCAGCCTGGGAAACACAGGGAGGCCCCCATCTCTAGAAAACACACAAAAAATTAGCCGGGTGTGGTGGTGTGCATCTGTGGTCTTAGCTATTTGGTAGCTGAGGTGGGAGATCTCTTGAGCCCAGGAGGTCAAGGCTGCAGTGAGCTGTGATTGCCACTGCACTACAGTTTGGGTGACAGAGTGAGACTCTGTCTCTGAAAAAAATATATATAAGAAAATATGGCAAAAGATTGTTTATATGCCAGTACCTAGGATTGCTGTAGTTGTAATGAAATAGGCACTTTTATAGACTTCATTCAAACCACACATCAATTTTATAATAGGTTTCAAGAGTTACTTTATAAATACTTAAAATATTCATATCTTATCTGGAAATATGATATTCTGGGAATTCTGTATCCTAAAAAAAATCAGAGAGAGTTTAGTTTTTAAATTATGTACAATTTATTGCTTGTATCACTTTTCATAATAGCAAAAAATAAACAACTTAAATGTCCAAAACTGAGGAAATTGTTAACTTTTATAGTACCCACAATGATAGAATATTATCTATTCTGCTTTAACACCATTAAATTGTGTCTTCAAAGAACACTTAAAGATGTAGAGAAATGCTCATGAGATATTAAGTGGAAAAAGCAAGCTTATGTACATTATGCCTTCGTTAGAAAAAATACATGTACACGGCTGGACGCAGTGGCTCACGCCTGTAATCCCAGCACTTTGGGAGGCCAAAGTGGACAGATCACAAGGTCAGGAGAGGGAGACCATCCTGGCCAACATGGTGAAACCCCATCTGTACTAAAATACAAAAAATTAGCCAGGCATGGTGGTGCACGCCTGTAGTTCCAGTTACTCGGGAGGCTGAGGCAGGGGAATTGCTTGAACCTGGGAGACAGAGGTTACAGTGAGCGGAGATTGTGCCACTGAACTCCAGCCTGGTGACAGAGTGAGACTCTGCCTCAAAAAAA
>NW_016107861.1:891356-908774 GCF_001604975.1 Cebus imitator
AAAAAAAAAAAAAAAAAAAAAAAGATACCTGTACACATAGAAATGACTAGAAGGAAATATACAAATTTTGATTATTGCTGGCTGCTGGGGTTACCAATGATTTCATTTCCTTCATCATATTTTTCTGTATTTTCCAAATTCTCTAAAATGAACAAGTGTCACTTTTATAATATGGATTAATTAAGCAATATTGCTTAATTTGCTAACATTTACTTTTTTACCTTTTGAGTAAAATGAGGTATTTTAACAAACATGTGTTGTCTGCTACCCAAACTTCTATTCAGGATGGTGGCAGACAAGATTCAAAATATAACTTTTTTATATTAAGTTATTCAAAACTCTGTATGGTTAAACTGACTTATAATTCCAAATGATCAAGTTCAATTTAGTGACATTCAAAATTTCTTTAATCATTTAAGAATAATGTTTAGTTTTTTTTCTAAGTTGACACAGGTAAGTAAAAGCCCACGGAGGAAGTTAGCATTGCATTTTTATCTACACTGTCTTCTCTTAGCTGATTCTGAAGGAACTTTCTTTGTTGCATATATTCATTGTGTATTTTAAAACTGTAGTCTAAAATTGTACCATAAACCTATGATATAACTTGGCACAAGTACCACCCTGTGTTTATGCCAGTGCGTGTTGAAACCCAGCACAGTATAGTTACGTTATCAGTATTTTGAACAGCCTCGCTACTCCAAGGGTGGCCCCTATACCAGCAGCATCGGCATCACCTGGGAGCTGGTGAAAAATTAAGAATTTCGGGCTCCATCTCAGACCTCTGAATCAGAATTTGTATTTTCAAAGGATCCCCAGGCGATCTCTAAGCACAATAAGGTTTGAGAAGCACTGTGGTAGAC
Source organism: Cebus imitator (assembly GCF_001604975.1). Taxonomy (NCBI): domain Eukaryota; kingdom Metazoa; phylum Chordata; class Mammalia; order Primates; family Cebidae; genus Cebus; species Cebus imitator. The sequence goes on from NW_016107861.1 coordinate 892,217, forward strand.
TCTTTTTTAAAGTCACTAGTATCAGCAGAGAAGCACATTTATGTCCAAAATATGATTTTTTTCTTCCCACTCTTTAAATATAGTAAAAATCTTGTTATTTGTGGTAATTAATAAATGTAAGGGCTTTATGTATATAATCCAGAAACACAAGAATGTAACAAGTGGAATTTTTATTTTATTCTAATTTTAAAGCCCCTTCCCTCCCCATTTTCTGAGAGGTTAGAAATTGAATCTCAAGAAAGTCAGGATTTCTCCTGCTGCTTTTCTTTGGAGTAAAGTTTTGTTTGTTTGTTTGAGACAAGGTCTCACTCTGCTGCCCAGGCTGCCCAGCTTCTGCTTCCTGGGTTCAAGCAATTCTTCCACCTCAGCCTCCCAGTAGCTGGGATTACAGGAGCGTGCCACCACGCCTGGCTAATTTTTGTATTTTTAGTAGAGATGGGGTTTCACTGTGTTGGCCAGGCTGGTCTTGAACTCCTGACCTCAGGTGATCCTCCTGCCTTGGCCTCCCAAAGTGCTGGGATTACAGACATGCACCACTGTGCCCAGCCTTAATTTAAAGTCTTAAATTCCTGTAATGTCTAGACGGTTGGAGGGAGATGAGCATCTAGTCTTCCAAAGGTGACCCCTTCTATGGGCATTTGCCAAAATGTCAAATATCCCATTTGGTCCTTTGTTGTCAGTCTATATAGATTGCTGTTATACCATCATTCGTTCTTATTGTTGAGGTTATCTCAAGTGTCCCTTGCTATTTGATTCTGCTATTTCCACGCTATGTCAGCATACAGAGAAATCTTTGGGGCTTAGATTTCTTCTCTACAACATTTGCCCACAGAGCACTGAATCAGTTGCTCTAACAGCAAACAAGACCATGGGAAACTAACTCTATGAGATTTATAAACAGTCCTGCTTAACGGACCCATTTCATAGGCATTCTCAGGGATCTTGCTGAGTTCCAAGAGTTCTGGGAAGTCAAATACGAGGCCCATCTTCTTTTATTTTTATTTATTTATCTATTTATTTTCAGAGATAGGTCTCACTCTGTCACCCAGGGTTGGAGTGCAGTGTCATCACCTTAGCTGACTGCAGCCTCAAATTCCCAGGCTTAAGTGATCCTTCCACCCCAGCTTCCCAAGTAGCTGGGACTACAGGTGTGTGCCACCATGCTTGGTTAATTTTTATTTTTTATTTTTTTTGTAGAGACGAGGTCTCACTGTGTTGTCCAGGCTGGTCCTGGACTCCTGGGTTCAAGTGATCCTCCCACCGCAGCCTCCCAAAGTGCTGGTATTACAGTCATTAGCCACTGCCCCTGACCACCCCTCCTTTTAGATCTCCAGACACTTATGTCTCCAGACTCCATGATTTATCTTATTTTAAACCACAGGTACAGAGAAAGGTAGCATCTCTTCATAGGAACTCATTGGACCTAGGGGCTCCACCCACTGACTCACCTCCCTACAACTCAGAGCTTGAAGATTTAGATTTAGATTTTTGGAAATCAAAGCCCTTTTTTTTTTTCCTTTGGTAACGTCCTTGGACCCATGGTCTAGCTGCCTGAATGCGGATGGGCCTTGTGTTACAAAGAAATGCAGGGAGAAAATATTTTAAAATATCCTATCATGTGAATAATAGGATAAAGGACTTAGTGGGGTATGCACAGCATGATCGAGAGCACACAATCACATGAAATGTTCTTTTAGAGCCAGAGGGCTGCAAGTATGAGACGCAGACTCTATACTGAGAATATCATAATCTACAGAAGCAAACTGCATAAAACAAAGACACATCCGCAAAATATAAACAAGAATAAAGTGGGTTTAAAAGCAATACTAACTACCCTATTTGGGACTCTTCATGAGGCTATTGGTGGCAAGTTATAGCACCTGAAGGACTAGTTTGAGGCGTTTACTCCTAAATTGACAGTTCTCAAAATCTGGCATGCATCAGAATCCCCTGGAGGGTGTGCCTAAATGCAGGTGTCTGGGCCCCGCTCTGATTCCATGGCTCTGGGATGGGCTCTAGAATTCACATTTCTAACAAGTTCTCAGGTGACGCTGATGCTTGTATGTACCACACTGAGAAAAACTGCACTGAATATCAACATTTTCTATAGATTTGTGGGTTCCACTCTACAAACTCACTATAAAATCATCTATTCAGCAGCCCTTCCTAATATCCCTCATCTTTTCACCTGCAGACCCACCCAACATCATTAAAATGTGTCCTTCAGTTAGTCCCAATTCCCTTTCCAAAAATGGCATAAATGAAATCTCTGTTCTTTTTTTTTTTTTTTTTTTTTTTTTTATAATGAGACAGTCTTGCTAGGTTGCCCCAGGTGGAGTGCAATGGCTGTTCACAGGTGCAATCACAGCGCACTACAGCCTGGCTTTAAACAATCCTCTGCCTCAGCCTCCTGAGTAGCTGGGACTACAGGTGTGTACCACTGTGCCAGCTGAAGTCTATTCTTGATAGCGCCTCTTCTATGCATTGCTTTAATGTTAAGAAACATCTCCTTGCTCTGTTGTTTTCCCTCCGTTTCCTGTTTGTTCCTCCCAGCATACCCCATGGAAACTTTGTTCTACTGTAAACATATTTTCCCACATTCTCAGCATTTCATTTCTACCTGCTCTCCTTGTTCAATAAGATTTCCAGAATCTGCTTTCAGAGATCTACCTCAATATGATGCTTGTTGATAGACTGGAGACCAGAGGATGAGGAATGAATAAGTGAATTTAGCAAGATTGCTGGATATAGACTCAATATATAAAAATCTGTTGCATTCTTCTTTTTTTCTCTTGAGATGGAATCTTGCTCTGTTGCCCAGGATGGAGTGCAATGGCATGATCTTGGCTCACTGCAACCACTGTCTCCTAGGATTGAGCAATTCTGCCTCAGCCTCCCAAGTAACTGGGACTACAGGCGCGTGCCACCATGTCTCGCTGATTTTTGTATTTTTAGTAGAAACAGGGTTTTGCCATTTTGGCCAGGCTGGTCTCGAACTCCTGACTTCAGATGATCTGTCCAGCCTTGGCCTCCCAAAGTGCTGAGATTACAGGCATGAGTCACCGCTCTGGCCAAAAATCGATTGCATTTCAATAAAACAATGATAAACAATTAGACAATAACATTTTAAAAATAATTTCTGGCCGGGTGCAGTGGCTCACACGGGTAATCCCAGCACTTTGGGAGGATCACCTGAGGTCAGGAGTTTGAGACCAGCCTGGCCAACATGATGAAACCCCATCTCTACTAAAAATACAAAACTTAGCTGGGCATGGTGGCGCATGCCTGTAATCCCAGCTACCCGGGAGGCTGAGATAGGAGAATCGCTTGAACTCAGGAGGTGGAGGTTGCAGTGAGCGAAGACTCCAGCATAGGCAGCAGGGCAAGACTCCCTCTTAAAATAAAAAATAAAATAAATAACAATTTTTTGGCCAGGCAAGGTGGCTCACACCTATAATCCCAGCACTTTGGGAGGCCAAGGCAGGTGGATCACTTGAGGTCAGGAGTTTGAGACCAGCCCGGCCTACATGGTGAAACCCTATCTCTACTAAAAATACCAAAATTAACCAGGTGTGGTGCCATGTGTCTATAATCCCAATCACTCAGGAGGCTGAGGCAGGAGAATCTCTTGAACGCGGGAGGCGGAGGTTGTAGTGAGCTAAGATTGCACCACTGTACTCCAGCCTGGACAACACAGTGAGACTCTGTCTCAAAAAAAAATTTATTTAAAACAATATCTAAACATCAAATACCTAGGAATAAATCTAACAAGATATGCAAGACCTCTGTAAACCACAGAACTATAAAACTGTAATGACAGAAAGACATAAAGGAATGGATGGATATATCATTTTTATAAATTGGAAATTAGCAAGAAGTAAATTCTTCTGAAATTTATCTTTAGATTTAATGAAATTCCAATCAAACTTACAGAAAGATTTTTGTGGAAATTAACAAGATGATTCTAAAGTGTATATGGAAATGCAAAGGACCAAAATAGTCCTTTTGGTCTGATCAAAGCAAATTGGATCACATCTGATCTGCAAATTGGAACTGATCAAGCAAATTGGATAACTTTCTCTGCCAGATATCAAGACTTATGACATTATAATAATTAAGGCAGGGTGGTATTGACAAATCAAAGGGACAGAATAGAAAGTCTAGAAACAGATCTTCGTGTAATCTACATACAGCAAAGATTTAAAACAAAGCAGGCCGGCGTGGCAGCCTGTAATCCAAGCATTTTGGGAGGCTAAGGCAGGTGAATCACTTGAAGCCAGGATGAGAGACCCGCCTGGCCAACACGGTGAAACCGTCTCCACTAAAAATAGAAAAATTAGCTGGAGTGGTGACGCACGCCTGGATTCTCAGCTACTCAGAAGGCTACGGTTCAAGAATCACTTGAACTTGGGAGGTGCAGGTTGCAGTGAGTCAAGATCACGACACTGTATCTGGGTGACAGAGTGAGACCCTATCTCAAAATTAATTTAATTTAATTAAAACAAAGGTAGCACTGCAGAGATATAGGTAAAGGATAATGCTATAGGCAGGTTCCCAGGAAACAGGCTTCAAGACGGAGATGCACATGCAAATGTTTTATGGGGGAGTGCTTTCAGGAACAAAACCTGTAAGGAAATAAAGCACAATTGAGCAGGAAAGATTTAACTGTAATGCAGTTGCATCAGAGGCCTCAGCCAATCCCAGTGGCCTTTTAGAGAGACTACAGTTTGAGACTAGGGGACAATCCTTGGCCTTTGTACCCCTACACTGACCCGTCATTGGATGCAAGCAAGGGAACTTAAATTTGGATGATGCAGCTTACTTCTACCAAGGAGAATTCCTGGGGAAAGACTCGGTTATAAGTTATCAGCAGGCAACACTTCCAGTAGTTGGAGGAAAGGGTATCTTGGTCCTGAAACAGGAATCTGGGAAGCTCACCACAGCCAACAATAAGTATCCCCCTTGTACCACTCAGATCCTCCCTTTATATAATACATTTCATCTGGAAGCCATTCCTCCAGGATTCTGATTAGTCTTTTTTTCTAGAGAAACTTACTATAAGATAAAGATTCAGTGGAATTAACTACTGATCCTACTTATGCAGCTGATTTTGTGACCACAACTGATACTCATCATATCTCTCTTCTACTGCCACTGTAGATTCTCTTCATCCTCGGCTAACGTCTACACTAGTCTGTGTAGCTCACCTGATGGAGTGACCCAGACTGTCATTTCTGGAGGGTTGAGCCCGTGGTCACCATATCTCTCTGGGGCAAGCCAGGGTTCCTACATTTGTCCATTTGCTATCAAAATTGAGCACTGGAATACCACGACCTAGGTGGATACCAAGACCAAGGAATGCTAAGCATATTACTTACTAACTGCTCCATTGCTCATCTACCATAGAAGATGCATTAAACAACCAAGTTTATACCAGCCAGCCTCTGTCATAAGCCATCGGTTCTGGACAACACAAATGAACTGGTCTCAGGGGCAGAGATGAAAGCCATTCATGGGTTCCATAGCATTGGCTCTCAGTTTCCAAGCTGATGTGGCTACTGCAACTTAACTCTGCCGACCTGCCAGCAACAGAGACCAGTGCTGAGCCCCTGATATGACACCGTACCTTGAGGAAAACAATCAGCGACTTGGTGGCAAGTTGATTTCATTAAGCCATCTCCATCTGTTAGGGGCAGTAATGCATCTTGACTGGAATCAGCATGTATTCTGGGTATGTGCTCACCTTTCTGACCACAGGACCTCAGCCAGCATGAGTGTCCAAGGGCCTAGAGAGTGTTTGATTTAGCAACACAAGATTTTACATAATGTCTCATTAAACTGAGAGGCCCATTTTACAAAAAGATGTATAAGGTTGTTGCAGAGGTAATTACGGTTTTTGCCATTACTTTCAATGGAAAAAACTGCAATTACTTTTGCACCAACTTAATAGTAAAGGGTACATGACCATGGGATCTACTGGGCCTACCACATACTGCACTACCCAGAAGCTGCTGGCCTTTTCGAGGTACAGTTGAGGTACCATCTTGGAGACAATACTCTGTGATGATGAGGTGCTATCTTCCAGGACACATTAAATACCCTAAATAAATGATCATTATTAGTGCTGTATTCCCAACAGGTATTATATATGGGTTTAGAAATATGAGTAGCCCCCTTATCACCACTGCCCCTAGTTATCCACTCAGGGCCTTTGTGCTTCCCAGCCCCACAACTCTGGGCTCTGCTTGTCTAGATGTCCTGGTTCCCAAAAGGAACCAATATGATGAGTACTATTAATTTTTAAGCTATGATTGCTGCCCTTCTACTTCAGGCAAAAAGAATAATCACCATTCTGGCAGAAGTAAGTGATCCTAATCCTTAGGAAGAAGTGGAGCTGCTGCCCTTACCTGCTGCACTGCCTGTTCCTACTTTGGGCTCAACTCAGCTGGCAGCCTTGTGAGGTACTCAATAAATGAGTCTGGGCAATATTCGCAAGTATGAGATACACTAAAGAGGCTTTAGTGTATGCCCTCATACACTAAAGAGGCTTTCCTGATGTTGTGCTTTGGTTTTTTGGTTGTTGTTTTTTGTTAGTTTGTTTTTGAGACAGGGTCTCATTCTGTCACCCAGGCTGGAGTGCTGTGGTGCAATCATGTCTCACTGCAGCCTTGATCTCACAGGCTCAAGTGATCCTCCCAGTTCAGCCTCCCAAGTAGCAGGGACTACAGGTGCACGCCACCACACCCGGCTAATTTTTGTATTTTTTGAGGAGACGGGTCTCACCATGTTGCCCAGGCTGGTCTTAAACTCCTGGGCTCAAGCAATCTGCCCACCTGAGCCTCCCAAAGTGTTGGGATTACAAGTGTGAGCCACTGTGCCCAGCCTGTCCTCTGCTTTGGAGTGGATGACCTGTCATACCACAGACCCTGGAATTCCTAAAAACATCAGTGATATGTTGGGATCCTGAATCTTTGTATGGTTTATTAATGCTTTTTGGAGTTCCTGTGTCTTACAAAGACCTTAAATATATTTGCCATTTCTTGCTCATCCAATTCAGTGAACATAGTGTCATTGATAAAGTGAACTAATGTGGTGTTCTACAAAATGTCCAGGTGGTCCAGGTCACTTCAAACTATGACACAGGGTGAAAGTCACTATAGCCTTAGAACAAGATAGTAAATGCATTATCTTGTCCATCCCATGAAAATGCAAACTTGCATCTAGTCCTCTGGAAAAATACATCCAGATCAAATGGCTTCATACTGTCTAACTGAAGCTGTGTTAATCTGCCTAAACAAAGATTCCACATCTGGTAGAGCATCCATAATTGGGCTACTGCTTGTTGAACTTACGTTACAGCACAGTTATCCTACAGGATGGACTTGGTGTTTATATAGGCCAGACTGCTGAATTATATGGAGATAAGATGGGGTTCACCACCCTTGCACCACCCTTAAAGATCCCTTAGATCTTTAAGGCTGGCATAAAGTTTTGCCATTCCTCCCAGGATGTGATATTGTTTTTTTATTTACTATTTTGGCCAGAGTGGGGTATGTTGCAGAAATTTCTACATGACCTACCCCACTAGGATAGCTCTTACCCCACAGTCCAAGGAAATAATGTGGGCGTTCTGTCAAATACAAAGTGTGTTCCAATTATATAGCCAGAGATTTTTTCATTATCTTTGATTTCTCTTGATTGTATACATTAATACATTTTTTTTGTTCTGCTTGACGTAATTCTTTTAATTACGTTAATAGATTGAGCAACACTTTTGTTTGCTGCCCGTCTATTTTCCAAGGAGTCCATATTCTATTAATCTTCTCCATAGCTCTCTCCAGATGACCCTCCTCTCCTCACATTGTCACCCTGACCTCACTGCTCATTACGATAGTTGCACCCACCTTGTTTCTGAAGGCTAAGTGCATGACCTCTATTATTATGAGACCTTTCATCCCCATTATTGTCAGACAGCTCAGTTCTGCAACAGCATGTTTTCCCATCAGCTCTACAGAGTACAGTGCGACCACTCAGTTTTCAATGACACCAGTGTCATCACTGGCACTCTTTATTGTTTTGGCAAGTGGAATGTATTACAGGCACTTCTGTGGGGCACACTCAACTGATAGGTTTTCTGGCCATACATAGACCATTCACTCTGGCATGCCCTCTTCTCAAAATAATCCATTATATTAGAAGTCAGGAAAATGGTTATTTTTGGGGAAGAGGGAAAGATAGTCACTGGGAGAGAGAGAATAGCAGTTTTCTGGAGTGATGGTAATGTTCTATTTCTTGATCTGGATTGCAAAAACCCAACAAGCTATATGATTATTTGTGTACCTCATTCTATGTCTGTCAGACTTCAATTAAAAATGAAAGTGCTAAGAGGAACACTTTGTAGGTTAGAATCAAGACAAAGCATGTTCTTCCCAGGTTGTTCACGTGGATACCCCTTTACTGCAGAGTATGATTGGTCACTCAATAAAGAACACACTGTTTTCATTAAAAGAATTTTTTTTAATTCAATGGAACAAATGAGATGGCCTTCCTTTGCTTCCATGAAACTGTACCCAACTCGTTCTGATCCTTCCTTCCTGATTGTCCCTTCTGTCTCCATTTCTTCCTTTGAATACAGATAAGATATACTGAGTAGGGAAGAAACCTCGACTCAACCACTCAACATGACACCCTGAGCAAATTACATTCCTGTGAGGAATCACGTCCTAATTATGGAGTCCAGATAGCGATATTCACTACTTCCTAACAGGGTTATGGCTAGATTCAGGGGAGGAAGTGCGTATGAATCAGTTTGAAATCTGCAGCATAGGAAAGGGAGATATTCCCCCAATATTCTCTCCTCAGCAATAGCCTTTTATTTTCTGTAATATCTTCCTCCTTGGACAGTCTCACCTACTTTCATGGCTTTAACTATCATCTGTTTGATCATTATTTAAGGAGATAAAAAGATTAAAGCTATAATATAGGCAGATCAAAACATAAATGTAATATGTAGTGATATTTGGCCTTAGCGTCAGTCTTCCTGGATGTTGGGAACAAAGCCGGTAACTTATTTTCCGACATGGAAAAAACTGCCTTTCACCTTTTGCTATTAATGTCCTTCTGGTGTCATTGCTTTTCTCTATCTCATGAATGGGGGCATTCCTCTTTTTTCACACTCTTGGTTTTTCACGCTCTCTCTGACTACTTCCTTTCCATTTCTACCCTAGGACAGCAGTTCTCAGATTTTAGCATATCAGAATTTACAGAGAAAAATATTATGCTTAGTGAAAGATGCCACAGAGAACTGCATGGTGTATGACTCCATTTCTATGAAATGTCTAGAAGAGAAAAATCTGTAGAGACAGAAAGCAGATTAGGTGTTGCCTGGGGCTGAGGATGGTGGTTTGGGGGATGAGGAATTACTGACAGCAGGAATGAGATTGCTTTTTGTGGTTATGTTTGCACAACTCTGTGAAATACTAAAAACCACTAAGCTGCACATTGTAAACAGGCGACTTACATCTCACAGTTGTTAGAAAAAAAAAAAAAAAAAGAATCACAGGAAGGGCTTGTTAAAACACAGATTCCTGGGCCTCACCCCAAGAGTTTCTGATTCAGCAGGCATGATTCAGTAGATCTCTAATTCAGAGTTTCTGATTTAGTAGAAATTTGCATTTCCAACAAGTTCCTAATTGATGCTGATGCTGCTGGTCCAGACCACACTGTGAGAACCACCACACTGGAGTAGCGCTGTCCAATAGAAAGGTAACACAAGCCACATGTAGAATTAAACATCTTTTCTAGGAGCCAGATAAAAATACAAAAAGAGACAAGTAGACCAAGCATGGTAGCTCCTGCCTGTAATCCCAGCACTCTAAGAGGCCAAGGTGAGAGGATCACTTGAGGCTGAGAGTTTGTGACCAGCATAGGCAACATAGCAAGACCTTGTCTCTACATAAAAAATTTTAAAAAATTATCCAGGAGTGGTGGTGCACACCTGTAGTCCCAGCTATGTAGAAGACTGAGGTGGGAGGATCACTGGAGCCCAAGATGTCAAGGCTGCAGTGAGCTATGATTGTGCCACTGTACTTCAGCTGGGGGGCCTGATGAGACCCTGTCTCTTAAAAGAAAAAAGTAAAATTAATTTAATATGCTTTAACAGAATATATTAAAAATATTTTCAATAGGCCAGGCACAGTGGCTCACACCTATAATCCCAGCACTTTGGGAGGCTGAGGTGGGCAGATCACTGAAGTCAGGAGTTCAGGACCAGTGTGGCCAACATGGTGAAACCCTGTCTCTAACTAAAAATACAAAAATTAGTTGAGTGTCCTGGTGCATTCCTGTAATCCCAGCTACTCGGGAGGCTGAGGCAGGAGAATTGCTTGAACCCAGGAGGCTAAGGTTGCAGTGAGCCAAGATCGCACCACTGCACTCAAGCCTGAGCAACAGAGAGAGATTCTGTCTAAAAAAAAAAGATTATTACATATATATATTGAATATTTATATTCAATAGTCAACATGATGTACTTATTGAGATATTTTATATTCTTTTATTTGTACAAAGTCTTTGAAATCCACTGTGTCTAGCACTACAATTAGACCACATTTCATTTCAAGTGCTCAGAAGCCACAGTTGGCGGCTAGTGGATAGTGTACTGTAATATACTAGAGTATTCTAATATTTTCCTTTCTTGAAATGGGCTGGGGTTAAACCTCATCTGTATAATGGTGATTAATAATATCCTATATCTCATGGGATTGTTGAAGATGTGAAATGAGTTAATAGATGTAAAAATGCTTAAAATAGTTTCAGGCATGTAATAAACAGCATTATCTATTATTATTTCTTTGATAATAGTCATCAAATGAAAGAAAATAATATCTGGCTTGGTGAATTTTGAATAAAATTAAAAAGAAAGACATGTTAGGTATTTCAAGTTCTGACGTAAATCACTGAAATAAACTCATGATAGATTTTAACCTGTTTGTATCAGATTGAATGCTTTTGGCTACAAGAAACAGAAAAATCAATGAAATCAGATTTAATAATGAAGAAATTAAAAGCTCACGCAATTGGGGTACAAAGGGAAAGTACATTTCAGTTTTCGTTAACACAGTTTAAACAATAATGTCATCAAAAGGTGTCAGGCTCTTTCTGTCTGCTTACTCTGAACTCCAGTATTGCTTTTTTTTACATTCTACAGCTGGTATTACCCTTGGTTTGAGGATGGGTGTTAGATACAACTAGGACTAGATGCTTCTTGATTTTCATCTGACAGGAGACACAGAGAGAATGAATCTCCTCCAATGACTGAACAAAATCCTTTTCTTCAGTATCATAGGGGCCACCTGGTAAGGCCAGGTGCAGTGGCTCATGCCTGTAATCTCAGCACTTTGGAAGGCAGAGGCAGGAGAATCCCTTGAGCCCAGGAGCTGGAGATCAGCCTGGGAACAAAGTAAGATCCCATCTCTACAAAAAAATTTAAAAGTTAGCTGAGCTCAGTGGTGCATGTCTGTGGTTCTAGCTACTTGGGAGGCCGCAATGGGAGAATTACTTGGGCCTGAGATGTTAAGCCTGCAGTGCCATGATCACATCAATGCACTCCAGCCTGGGTGACACAGCAAGACCCTGTCTCAACAAGTAAAAATAAAAATAAAATAATAATAATAGGCTGTCTGGGGTGCTGGTGATGTTCTATTTCTTGACCTGTGCTTGCTTTGTGAAAATCCAATAAGCTGCATAATAATTATTTGTACATTTTACTGTATATATGTTAGACTTCAATTAAAAACAAAAGGTTATCCAGGTGCGGTGGCCCACACCTGTAATCCCAGCACTTTGGGAGGCTGAGGTGGGTGGATCATTTGAGGTCAGGAGTTCAAGACCAGCCCGGCCAACATGGTGAAACCCTGTCTCTACTAAAATTACAAGAATTAGCCGGATGGCAGTGGCGCACACCTGTAATCCCAGCTACTCGGAAGTCTGAGGCAGGAGAATCGCCTGAACCTCAGAGGTGGAGGTTGCAGTGAGCTGAGATTATGCCACAACAGTGCAGTCTGAGTGACAGAGTGAGACCCTATCTCAAAAAAAAAAAAAAGTTTGTTTTTGAAAGGAAACAATTATAAATGGGGAAAAAAAATGAGTAAGAGAAACACTTTCATTTTGTTTTGTTTTTTGAGACAGGGTCTCACTCTGGTCACCCAGGCTGGAGTGCAGTGGCGTAATCTCAGTTTACTGCAGCGGGTCATCTCAGCTCACTGCAGCCTTGACTTCCCAAATTCGGGTGATCCTCTCACCTCAGTCTCCTAAGTATTTGGGAGTACAGGCACATGCCACCATACCTGGCTAATGTTTTGTCTTCTTAGTAAAGATGAGGTGTCACCATATTGCCCAGGCTCCTGGACTCAAGTGATCAGCACACATCAGCCTCCGGAAGTGCTAGGATTATAGGCATGAGCCACAGCGCACAGCCAAGAGGAACACTTTTGGTTAGGAGCAAGATGAAGAGTGTTCTGTTATTAGCAATATATAATATTATTTTGCTTTTTAAAAAACATATGTGGCCAGGCCCGGTGGCTCATGCCTGCAATCCCAGGACTTTGGGAGGCCGAGGCAGGTGGATCACGAGGGCAAGAGATCGAGACTATCCTGGCCAAAATAGTGAAACCCCATCTCTACTAAAAATACAAAAAAAAAAGATTAGCTGGGCATGGTGGCTGAGGCGGAAGAATCACTTGAACCTGGGAGGCAGAGGTTGCAGTGAGCCGAAATTGCACTACTGTGCTCCAGCCTAATTACAGAGCAAGACTCCGTCTCAAAAAAAAAAAAAAAAAAAAAAATTATGCAAAAAGATGCTTGCTTCTTAAAACTCAATATTATACTGAAGTTAATCTGTGTTGATATGTATATGCTAGATAATTCATATTGTTGTATACTGTTTTATTTTGTAAAATACCACGATTTATTCATTTTTCTGTTTCTAGATATTAAAGACTTTCATATTTTTCTTATTAGAAGCAACACTACTACGAACATGCTTGTACATGTCTCCATAGATATGGGGGAACTATTTTTCTTTCTTTTCTTTTTTTTTTTCCTGAGACTGAGTTTCACTCTTATTGCCCCAGCTGGAGTGCAATTGCGCGATCTCAGTTCACGCCGCAACCTCCTCCTCCCAGGTTCAAGCGGTTCTTCTGCCTCAGCCTCCCAAATAGCTGGGATACAGGCATGTGCCACTGTGCCCGGCTGATGTTTTTTTTGTGTGTGTTTTCAGTAGAGACAGGGTTTCACCATGTTGGCCAGGCTGATCTCGAACTCCTGACTTCAGGTAATCCGCCCACCTCAGCCTCCCAAAGTGCTGGAATTACAAGCATGAGCCACCGCGCCCTGTCTCAAAAGTTCATTTATTATTATTTTTTTCTCTGAGAATTGTTTTGGTTACACATGACAGCTTTTGATATATAAAGGGCCCATTTTTTAATTAAAAAAATAGGATCAGAAAAGATAACTATTGAGTGACGGGCTTAATATCTGGGTGATGAAATAATCTGTACAACAAATCCCTGTGATATGAGTTTACCTATGTACAAACCTTCACATGTATCCCTAAACCTAAAAGTTAAAAAAAAGTAATTGCAGTTTATATTTCCTCTATCTCAATTAAGATAATTTTTATTTTACAATTTTTTTAATATTAATTCTAATTTAACTGTGGCTAGAGAACATGCACTGTTATCATTTCTTCTTTTTGAAATTTATTGTTTTAAAATTTTCTTTGTGAACAAGCGTATGATTGACTTTTGTGAATGTTCCTGGGAAAAGAATAGTTGTATTTTCTATTATAGGATACTAAGTTCAATTTAAAACTATTGTATCAAGCTCATTGAGGATTTAATTAAAATCCTCCATAGCCTTGTTACTATTAATAGTCTATCTGATATATCAAATCTTAAGAAACACATATTAAAGCCTCCTAATAAAATTATAGTTTTATGAAAATCTTGCATTTTAAAAAAAGTTTTTGCCTTATGTAGTTTGCTACTAAACTGCTTGATGTATCGAGATTTGTAACAATTATATCTTCTTCTTTTTGTTTTTTGAGACGTTGTTTCACTCTTGTTGCCCAGGCTGGAGTGCAATCTCGGCTCACTGCAACCTCCACCTCCTGGGTTCAAGTGATTCTCCTGCCCCAGCCTCCCAAGTAGCTGGGATTACAGGCACGTGCCACCATGCCTGGCTAATTTTTCTAGAGACGGAATTTCCCCATGTTGGCCAGGCTGGTCTCGAACTCCTGACCTCAGATGATGCACCCGCTTTGGCCTCCCAAAGTGCTGGGATTACAGGTGTGAGCCACTGTGCCCAGCCCAATTATGTCTTTTTCATTTGGCTTTTTATCATTATAAAACAGTATTTGGGAACATACATTTCTCCCTTATCTTTCATTCTAATCTACCATTGCCTGATAGATCTCAATGGCCTAATCTTCACAGGTGGTGACAGAATCCATGTAATATCAGTTAGTATGGGCTAGGTCGTGCTACAGTAACAATGATCCCCCAAATCAGTGGCTTACAACAATAGAGATGTATTTCTCCTCACACCACACAGGCCACTGAGGGTCTCAGCAAAAACCAATGGCACAGTCTTTCTCTGGAACACTGTTAGTTATCTTGGCAGAGGAACAGAGAGCATACAAACTTCAGCTAGAACTAATACATATTAGTTTCATTCAGATTTCACTGACCAAAATTAGTGTTCACATGATCTTGCTTCACTAGAGCAAGAGAGTGAAATCCTTTTACAAGGTGAGTTACTATTTATGAGTCATACAATTTATGATACACACACTGATGTATGCAGACAGTAGAAAACTTATAGTTATATAGGGGTATTCAATAGCTTGAAGAAAGTAAACCAAGACACCCCCCCACCCCCAGAAAAAAAACCAGAATAGCTGACTCTTGCTATCAGTGGAATTAAATGGCTTCTCCTGGAGCTACTTTTCTCCTTCTACACCAGGGTCTACTGCCCCGGGCCCTTCAGGTAGCATTGCACTGAACATTCTTCTCCCCAGATTAGACAGAAGTAGGACTCTTTTGAGACTGCTGGCTCTTTGATCCTTCTCTGACATAGTACTGCAGGCTTACAGATGTGTCCCTTTGCCTGTATCGTAATATTTTACATCATCTGGTCAAGAAACCAAAGCTTCAGGCTGGACATTGTGGCTCATGCCTGTAATCTCAGCACTTACGGAGGCAGACGCAGGAGGATTGCTTGAGCCCAGGAGTTCCAGACCAGCCTGGGCAACATAGCGAGGCCTCATCTCTACAAATAACAATTTAAAAGACATTAGCTGGGCACAGCGGCACATGCCTGCAGTTCCAGCTACTCAGGAGGCTGAGACAGGAGGACTGCTTGAGCCCAGAGGGTTGAGGTTGCAGTGAGCTGTGACTGAGCTACTGCACTTCAACCTGGGTGACACAGCGAGACCCTGCCTCAGCACAAAACCCAAAACCTTAGATTAAGATCCCTCTCGGGATCAAGCCTTTCTCTTAGAGAGAGAGGTAGTCAAGGGTGTTTGTCCACAAAACACTCTAACTCAACCTTCAGTTCTTCATCATTTTGTCTTGGCTTCTTTCTCTAAACCAAGAATTTCTCTAAAACTCATCCTAGCCTTCACATCTCGCATTCACCACCATGTGTGTCTGGAGGTCTCATCTGTCTTGCAGCATGATCACCATATTTCCTTTACCATCATTGTTGTAATCATTGGTGCTGCTCACCCTTACCTGGTTCTGTTTCTCTTTTGGACACATGGTAGGACTGCACTTTCTGGCTTCCTTAAGGTTGGTTCTGTGTTGAGTTCTGACATGTATTGTGAGTAGAAGTGATGTCTGTCTTTTCTGGACTATTGTTAATGTGAGATCCTTTAGAGTTCTCTCTTTCCCTTTTGGAAAAATACATTGATGTTTTTGGATTTTTAACGTTGCATAACTAGCCTATCGTGACTGAAACATGTCCTTTTTAAGTATCCAAAATGTACATGACACATTAAAGACACTTATAATCTTTGATATGCCTTTAGACACCTAAAGAGTACAAAATGCTCCACAACACTTGAGGTACAAATGTACTCAAAGCACTCTTATCTTGCTAAGTCAAAATTAAATTGGCTCAAGCACCAGATGCCATTTAAGTGGAAGTTCAGAATCATTCTATTAGGTGATTGCCACTTACCCTACCTGATTTTTCTGTGTAGTCCACACACCTTCTGCATCAGAATCACCTAGAGTATTTGTTAAAAACACAGGCTCTCCTGGTACCTCTTAAATGAGAATATCTGGCAGCAGAAATCAACATACCAACCCCCCGCCAGTCATTCTTATGCATACTTTACACACAATCTTTCTGTCTGAAATTGCCTTGCCCTACTTTGAGTGTCTGATTCTCATATGACTTTTAGACAACACAATTCAAAAGTACTTTCTGCAATAATAGAAATGTTGTATACATGCACGTCCAATAAAGTAGCTATTGACAATTTTTTTTTTTTTT
>NW_016107861.1:908857-1067786 GCF_001604975.1 Cebus imitator
CCTCTGTTGGTTGGGCTGGAGTGCAGCAGTGAGATCTTGGCTTACTGCAGCCTCAAACTCCTGTGCTCAAGTGATTCTTCTGCCTCAGCCTCCCAAGTAGCTTAGACTAGAGCATACACTACTGCACCCTGCTATTTTTTATGTACTTTTTCAGACATGGGGACTCACTATTTTGCCAGGCTGGTCTCAAGCTCCTGGGCTCAAGCAATCCTATGGCCTCGGATCCTCAAAGTGCTGGGATTACAGGTATGAGTCGCAGTGCCTGCCCACTATTGACTTCTTGAAATGTGGCTAGTGTGACCAAGAATCTGAATTTCTAATTTAAATTAAAATAGCCTAAAGTGGCATGTTCTGAGGTGGTATATTGACCACCTAAAAAAAAATAAATAAAAAATAAATTAAATAAAATAGCCACATGTAACTAAAGGCTACCATACTGGACAGTGCAGTTCTAGACTGATAGTTCCTTTAGATTAGAAATTGTATCTTCAATCTCTGTATCCCCTCTGTGCCTGGCACAAAGTAACCAAGCAAATGAAAATTGAAGTAGGAAATAGCCTAGGCTATTTTGGTTGTTGTTGTTTGTTTTGGTTTGGTTCAGGGTATATTAAACAAAAGATACAAAAATAGGACTACAAAACTTATAGTATATTTGAAATATTTGTATTTACAAAACAGCTTAACTGTCCGATTCTCAAGATAATTACAGTATTAAAATATTAAATCAGACATATTGGTGTTGATGACAATGCCTAAGAATAGTCATAGTACTTAGCTACCTTTCTGCCTTCAGCTTAGCAAAGATAAAAGATGTATTAAGACAACAATGAATTTGCTCTAGAATCTTCCATGTGCTTTTGGTTAAAGTACGTGGAAATGGATACACTAGTGAATACTATCAGATCATTAATATTTGAAATAAAAGAGTTTAAAACAAGGAATAGGATTTAGATTAGATATATAGAGAGCTAATCCTTCAAATTCCAGCCTATTAGAAGAGAATACTGAGTGAGATTATGAGAAAATGATTTGATTAGAAAACCTGGGACTTGAAGCTTCCCACTTAACGCTTGTCAACCATAACTTCACCTATCCATCTCCCTCAGCGGGGGGAAAAAAAAGCAAAGTTAAAAGAATGACATGCTGCAGAGTTGCAATAACATTAAAAGACAATTCATTGTTTTAGCTCTATTTATTTTAAGTAAATGCTAGAGAACTCATAAACAAGGTATATTCTTATCAGCATAGAAGGATGTATAAGTTGTTTTTTGAGAAGAGTCTTGCTCTGTCTCCCACACTGGAATGCAGTGGCACAATCTCAGCTCACTGCAACATCTGCCTCCCAGGTTCAAACAATTCTCATGCCTCAGCCTCCTGAGTAGATGGGATTACAGATACACACCATCATGCCTGGCTAATTTTTATACTTCTAGTAGAGAAGGAGTTTTACCCTGTTGGCCAGGCTAATCTCAAGCTCTTGGCCTCAAGTTGATCTGCCTGCCTCAGCCTCACAAAGTGCTGCAATTACAGGCGTGAGTCACTGTGCCTGGCCAGGTGTATAAGTTTTAACTCTTGCCTGAAGTGAGGGCAAGGGACTAGGAATAAGATAGTCATCATAAGCATATTAACCATTCATTTTTCTAGTTTTTTCACAAACAACTTGAAGTGGCTAGTGAAATTATAAACAGAATTTTGAAAATTATAGATAAAGCAGAGACGGAGAAAACCCAAATTAAGTACAAGGTTCAGTACAAGTAGAAAACAAATTAGAATGCAGATATACAGAACACAGGTTTCTACTCAGGCACTAAAATTGAGCCACACATTAGACTCAGAGCTTCATGGCAGCTAAGGCAGAAAGAACACATATCCAGTTACACAGTTCACCTACCGTAAGCAAGACACATCAGTTATTCAAGAGTAGCCAAGCATTTAATGATATCTGGCTCTGAAAGAAAATTCCCGTGTGATCAAGTACATAACAATCCTATAGTAAATACTGTAGGAGCTTAGAAAATGATATCCCAATATATTGCACTTTGAAGTACTAAAGCAGCAGCTTCAAAGTCTGACACCCCTTCACCCACACCCAATTTCCAATCTTGTCTCTCCTAAAGCTCAGGATGAGGTTCTTTAAAGTTCCCTCATATACCTATAAATTGGACCCACCAAAGAGGAACACGATGGCCTTTGATCCCTTCTCCGAAATTTCATTAACTTGAGATTAAACCTCATATCAGAGGAAGAGACTGAAAATTAAATACCACATGCAGAGCCCAAACTTCGTCCCCTCTCCCATCCTATCCAATTCCCAAACAGAATCATTTACTAACCATTGCCTGAGCTTTGGGCCCATTTATTCCTCCTAAAAACTTACCGTCCCTTAAAGTTACCACATCTCCCCCATCTCTCTTTCTCTTGTGAAGAAGGGAATATAAGTATCTGGACCTCATTTTGTTACTGGATAATCATTCTCCTGTGATTCCTCTGTGCTTATTCATATTAATAAATTTGTATACCCTTTTCTCCTAATCTGCCTATTGTCAGTTCATTTTCAGCAAATCTTCAGAGGGCAGAGGGGAAGCTCTGCCTGTTTGCCCACACAATGCACTGGTAGGCTCTATGGAGTTGTCTCTTTCAGAATTGCTTAACATATGCAGAAGACACAATACTCAAAATACAAACCATGAAAACACTCCTGGTGGTGGATGAGGAAAGTTTGTGTGTGTGCTCAGGACAATATGGTCATGTATGCAACGTCCTGACCACCAGCTAATATTGTGTGGCTGACTAAAGGCAGATATATATTGTTTAGAATTCAGTAATCAGCAGATGGTAGAGGGCTGACAGCCTTTTGTGAAGAGTGAGTCACCCCATTAAGATTCTCACCCAAATAGGAACATTCCTCTCCATATGGTAGTGAATAGTGGGAGCCCCTGCAGGCAATCCAGAATTTTCCTTAAAAAACAACTCTTCAAAAATAAGAAAAAAATAAGTGTTCAAGACCATCAAATTCCATCCAATAGAGCAAGAGGTCTGCAAACTCACAGACAACTCATATTCTTTTAAAAAAATTCCCATTAGTTACCATTATTTAGAGGTCAACAGATTTTAAATCTGGCAACTTTAGATGCTCATACCACATGGCAAATCTGCTGGGCTGAGTACAGAGCACTTACCCACCTGCCTGGACCATTTAACACTAGAACACTCTGTTGGAGAATGACCACAATTTGGACTGAAATTTTTCAAAGGAATGATCAGTTGCTCACTTGACCATAGGAAAATATGACTAATGCTCCCATAAAATGTATGGCTTTTAGTAAAGTGGCTGGCCATTAAATCTACCTGGAAGAATTACTTGCAAAACATACCCTTGAGTAAATAAATCAATCTGGTATTTAGTTACTGGATCTAAGCCAATTAAATTTGAGGACATGTGCCAAAAAAATTATTTTAGTTTTGGAACAGGTGATCTTGATCCATTCTTTCGATAAATGGTGAGCAACAAGATCAGCTTTGAAGTTTATTATAATAAGATCTCATCAGCATATAGGAAGATAATATGATACATTTCTTATTTCTAAAGCAAGGGAGAATGTGTCCAAATAAGCTAAAAGTGGTTTCAAATTACTTAGACATAAGTTAAAAACAAGAAGGGCTACAACTACTTTATACTACTTAAAATACTTTTTGATCCATCTGAACAATTCTACTGATCTGGACTTTCAAGGTCACATAGAAGTCTTGGTTTTATATGAAGCTGGATTCTATATTTAACTCTTGCAACTTAACCTGAAACCAGCTCTTATTCAGAGTCAAAGCGTGAGATATCATTTGAAGCTGCAAACATTCTTTTAAGAACAAAGTTTATTTTTCTAATTATAAAAATTATCATTGTACATTGTCAACAATTTGGAAAATAAAGAAAAATTTACATTATTTTTCTCCCAACTATTTTTTAAAATTTCAAAGCAACAGAATACAGATAGGCAAGCCAATCCACCCACTTACAAACACTAAGCCAACAAATTTAATTCTTGGCAGTCAAAGTGAAAAGGGAAAAACCAGCAGTTACATAATTCACATTGCCTATAAAGAGAAAAACACATCAGTTACTCAAAGGTAGCCAAATATTTCATGACTCATGGCTCAGGGAGAAAATTCTCTTGTGTTCTTATGAGGAACACAGAGTGATATCACACATACAACTTGTAAGCTGTGCCTTCTAGAATCCCTCAGTGTAAGGGAAAGGGTACATAGTTTGAAGCCTGGGGGTTAAAAGCATGGATTTGAATCCCTGCTTTATCACTTATTAAGTGTACCTTGAGTAATTACTTAACCTTTCTATACCTTAGCTTCCTGTTTTATAAAATATTGTGAATAATATCACCTACTTCAAAGGGCAGTTATGAGGCTTAAATGAACTAATGCCTACAAAACACTTAAACAGAGGTAAATAGGTACAGGTACGATGTACCTGGCACACTGTAAACATCCTTATTATTAAAGCAAATGCTAAAATGAATGTGTGCATATGTTAACAGTACAGAGAAAGGGCACTTAAACCAACTAAGGACCAGTTTCCTGGAAAGAGGATGCTTGTGCTGGGTCTAAATCTTGGTCTACTATGACCTCAGCCAAATTATTTAAACTTTGTACCCCATCTGCTAAAACAGGTATTTTGTCAGTGGGCTATTCAATAAGCTAATGTTTACAAAATTAAGTGAGATAACATATGAAGATTAGATAAGCAAATGTATCAAAGCATGGCATTAGTGACAATAAATGTTTCCTCTTGGATCTACTGAGAAAATATAAATTATTCTTGCATTTAACTTTTGTGTTCATTTTAACAATTAAACAATTTTAGTTTAGAAACAGTTGTATGTAACTATTCATTTAAATCACAACAAAACTACCTAGAAGGAATGTTAGGTGACATCACTGGTTTAGCACAATTCTCCTGGTCTTTTTTTATCTCCATGGAAATGCCTTATTAGTGTCCATTTTTGAGGCATTCTGTGCCTACCTGACAGTATAGGTAAGTACAATACCGTTGACTTCCATTACATAGAACTGACTGCCCTCTTACCTGTATCACTTTATATAGTCCTCATTTTACTTCATACAGATTCTATTATAGTATATTGTATTATAATTACAATATTTATATCTAGCTTTTAAACTTACTCTATTGTTTGAGACAAGGTCTTGCTCTGTTGCCCAGGCTAACGTGCACTGGCAAAGTCATAGCTCACTGTAACCTCAAACTCCTGGGCTCACACAATCCTCCTGCCTCAGCCTCCCAAGTAGTTAGGACTGCAGGTGCCTGCCACCACACCTGCTAATTTTTAGAACATTTTTGTAGAGATGGGTGTCTGGCTATGTTGCCCAGGCTGGTCTCAAACTCTTGGCCTCAGGTGATCTTCCCATCTTGGCCTTCCAAAGTGCTGGGATTACAGGCATGAACCACCACAACCAGGTCTATCTTATTCTTTATTTATTTTTTTGAGACAGAATTTAACCCTTGTTGCCCAGGCTGGAGTGCAATGGCGTGATCTCGGCTCACTGCAACCTCTACCTCCTGGGTTCAAGTGATTCTCCTGTTTCAGCCTCCGAGTAGCTGGGATTACAGGCGCATGCCACCATGCCTGGATAACTTTTGTATTTTTAGTAGAGATGGGGTTTCATCATATTGGTCAGGCTGGTCTCCAACTCCTGACCTCAAGTGATCCGCCTGCCCTGGCCTCCCAAAGTGCTGGGACTACAGGTGTGAGTCACTGCGCCCAGATTTTATACATATATATATATATATATATATATAAATTTTTTTTTTTCTTAAAAAGAACTACAACACCTAGTTATATACTTAGTATTTTTTTTTCTCTCTCTCCAAATTGTGAGTTCCTTGAAAACTGTGTCATAGCCATAGTATCTAGGACAGAAGCTGGCATGTAATACTGGTTCTCACGGTGAGTCTGATATAAAATTGGGGGGGATTATCTAGGAATTAATGTGAAAACTATAGACTCAGCTTGATCCCACCCTTTGCCAGATGAGAAAACCAAAGCCTGGAATAGTTGAGGGATTTGTTCAGTTACTTAGCTAATCAATGGCCAGAATCAAGACTAGGATCTCAAAACTGGAATCAACCCAGTCCAGAGGCTAATCCACTATGTTGGTCTGCCTTTCAGACCTCAGTGATTTGGTATCTTTCTCCACTATCCCACTGAAGTTTGCTTTTTTGAAGTGATTTTTTGAAGTGATTGTTGGTTACCAATCACTTTTCTGTTGCTAAATCCAGTGAATGGTTTCCAGTTCTTGATATACTTGACCCATTTGTGGTCTCTGACTCTGTTGACCCCTCTCCACCTTGCGTGCAGGGCTTCAGAGCATTAGGCTCACCTATTCTCCTTTTCTCTCTCAGGCCATTCCTCCTCAGACTTCTTTTTGGGTTTCTGATCATCTGTACCTCCTTCTAAAGTTAGTGCTTCCCAGGGGCCCTATCCTTGGTTCTCCTTATTATTTCTTCTGTATTTTCTCACGTATTCATCTCATCATGCCTTGGGCTTAAATTACCAGTTATAAATTTTTTTCTTCCAAACTATTTTAACTCAACCTTTTCCTTCATTCACAGACCTGTATAGTTTGACTGTTTACTAGACATTTTTCTCTAGATTTGGAGGTTCCCTCCATCAGGGCACAGTCATATTACTATAGTCTCCGAAGGGACCTACTGAATTGTACCCTTCTTTTCCAGATAAAGGAGAAAGCTGCAGGAAACCAACTATTGTCTTTATTACTGACTGTATTAGTTTCCTGTTGCTGCTGTAACAAGTTACCACAAACTTGGTCGCTTAAAACATACAAGTTTATTATCTTACAGTTCAAGAAGTCTGAAGTCCTAAAATCAAGATGTTGGCAGGGCTGTATTCCCAGGGTGCTAAAGAAGAATCCATTTCCTTGCTTTCTCCAGCTTCTACAATTTGCTTGCATTCCTTGGGTCCATCTTCAAAGCCAAATGTACAGCATCTTCAAATTTCTCTGTCTGATCCCTGCTTCCATTATCACATCTCCTTCTCTGACTCCAACCCTCCTGCCTCCAGCCAAGTAAGACAATCCAGGATAATCTCCCTAGATGCATCATTTAATCATATCTGCAAAGTTCCCTTTGCCATATAATATAACATATTCACAGGTTCTGGGTATTAGGATGTGGTCATTTTTTTTTGAGGGGATCATTATTAGTGTAACACAGCTGATAAGGCTGGTATTAAATATTACCTGTGGACAGATAGCTTCCTAATGCCAAACTCTGGAATTAAATACATTTACTCTCTTTGTAGTCCTGGACTAGGCACCCTTGTCCCCACCCACAGGCCCTGCTCCAGGAGAAATGGAAGAGAACACCAGGACAGTTCCCTGAAGATAGCTCTCTTTCAAGAGAAAAAGAATGGGATAGATGTCACATGCCCAGTTTATTCACCAATCAAGAAGTCACTGTGTTTTCTTCCTTGCCCTGTGTCCAACAATTCACTAATCAGGGAAGAGTGATTTGGGGACAGGTACAGTGAGAAGCCAGGAAAGTATGACACTAATGGACGTCATTCCATACAGAAGACATTGTGAGTGGAGAGGAAATGTTTCGCCAACAAACATATCCATATTTGAAATCATCACCATATTCCACACATCCAATCATCCTCCTAAGGAATGTCACCATCACTATCT
Organism: Cebus imitator; assembly: GCF_001604975.1. Lineage (NCBI taxonomy): Eukaryota > Metazoa > Chordata > Mammalia > Primates > Cebidae > Cebus > Cebus imitator. The sequence goes on from NW_016107861.1 coordinate 916,592, forward strand.
ATAATAGTAACTTAGACACCTGTGGATAATCAACACTCATGTAGCTTGCCATTTTGCTAAATGTTACCACTATCTCCCTTAGGACTTATATTAGAAAGCTGGCCTACTCAAACCTGGCTGTGAGTTCTACCACCTTAACAGCGCCAACATCTATCCCCTCTTCTATTCCCACTGCCAATGCCTTGTTCAATGTTCTTATCGCTTGTCTGGAGTACTGCAATATGACCTGAAAATGGGTCTCCCTACCCCAAGCCTTGCTTTTCCTGACCATTTTTACTTCCTACTTTTACTCATGAAGTTTCCTTTGCCTGGGATTAGTCCTTGCCAATTTGTCTCCTCCAACACCCGCACGAGGCGGGGGAGGCGCGGAGGGAGGGGAGGGGGGGTCCGCTAGCTTGCCCCAGCGCCGAGAGTAATTGACTCTCCCACATCAGCTACTCAGAACTGCACCGAATTTCTAGGACTCTTATCTATCTGAATAAATACTTTTTTTTTTTTTTTTTTCTACACGGAGTCTTGCTCCGTCGCCAAGCTGGAGGGCAGTGGCGCGATCTCGGCTCACAGCAACCTCCACCTCCCAGGTTCAAGCAATTCCCCTGCCTCAGAGATACATTTTTTTTGAGACAGTGTCTTGCTCTCATCGCAGAGGCTGGAGTGCAGCGGCACGATCACGGTTCACTGCAATCTCGAACTCTCCAGGTCCAAGCGATCATCCCACCTCAGCCTCCAGAGTATCTGTGACTACAGGCGCGCTCGTGCCACCATACCCGTCTAGTTTTTGTCTTTTTTGTAGAGCCGGGGTTTCACTATGTCGCCCAGGCTGGTCTCGAACTCCTGAGCTAAAGCGATCCACCCACCTCGGCCTCCCAAAAGTGCTGGGATTAGAGGCGTGAGCCACCAAGTCAAATGGGCTTTATACTTACAAAATACCTTTGCAGACTTATTTCATTTTCACCTCACAACTCTCCAGCGTAGGCTGGACCGGTATTATCATGGCCTTTTACTGAAAGAGGAAACTGAGAGTCAAGGTTGGGGCAGTTAACAAGCGTCACTTAGCAGCCTCGACATTAACCACGCTCTCAGCCCCTTTTGGTCCTACTCCTAAGAGAACCTTCCTGCACCTCCAAGAACTTGCCGATCGGGTCTGTGGCGGTCTGGACGAGGTCACTCCATAGGCGCCCAGAACCTTCCCACCCGTAGTGACGCGCGCCGGTGACGCCATACAGTGACGTATGGTGACGCGACTTACCGGGAGCCAGGTGCCGGCAGGGCAGCCACACCCTGGGGCCCCCTGCTCTCTAGGCGCAGAGGGTCGGGCCGGTGCGGAAAAGCCGCAGAAGCCGCTTCTGGCTACCTTCCGGGCCTGCACCCCCGGACCCAGCAGCCGGCGGTCGATCGGTTGCTAAGTGACGCCAGCGCGCAGTGGCGCGTGCGCGGCCACGGCGGAGTGCGTGAGGGCGGACGCGCGCCGCGACGGCGGCGGCGGCGAGGACGGCGGCCACGGTAGTGGCCAAGGGGGCGGTGGCAAAGAGGGGGGTGCGGAGCGGGCGGAAGAGGCGTCTGTGCCGGCGGCTAGGTCGCAGAGGAACATCGTTGGGGTGAGTAGCCGGGGCCTCGCAGGGGAGGTGGGGCCTGGCCGCACCTGCTGCGCGGGCCCGGGGCGCGGGGAGGCGCGCCCCCGCCGTATCTGCGCGCGCCGCTCCCCGCCCCTCCGCCGCTTTTTCCGGGGGCGGGGAAGGAGCGGGGACGGGGACTGACTAGGGTCAGTCTCTGGGCCCGGCTGCTCTGGGAAGCGGTAGCCGGAGGCTGGGGAAGGCTTGCAGGCCACGAAGGTGTAGTGGGAAGTAGATGTCTCGGGGGCTCGGGGTGACTCTCCCAGCCTCCCAAAGAAAGAAGTTCGAATCAGGAGCAGCCCAGATTCCCCAGTAGCCTCGCATCCTGTCTGAGACGACGTTGCCCGGGACCGAGAGGAGGCGAAACCCCGGCCTCCGGGGTGGGGGTTCGGAAAGTTTGGGACTGATGGGGCCCTCATCTCCCCTGCCCTGGCCAGCCTCTGAGTAGGAGCTGGTTGTTATGGAGAGAGCTGTGAATCAGTGCTTGCGTGCGCCGTCAGACACACCCACGACCTAGGGAGGGTGACCTGTCAGTGTAGATCCGGGGCAGCCAACCTGTTGCCTACAGTTTCCAACTTCACATGCATGTGCATCTGTTTCCTTGGCGTTTTAGTATGTTGTTGCTACAGATTTGTAGACCAAGGTACTGATAGACATTCTCGTTTATTACTTCCTTTTAGACTCAAATCTCTTGCTAAATTTCCCAGAACCGTGTTGTGCTTTTGTCATTAGTAGGGCCAAGGAAGTATGGAAGCATGTTTTGTTTGTTTGTTTTCCCTAACGGTAGTACAGGCTGCTATTTTGTGGGCAGAAAATACGGATTCTGTTGACTGTGTGGGCTGGAAAGCGTTGATGATGGGAGAACCCAGAGTGTAAAGGTGCAGCACATCATCAGCCCGGTGCTCTCTTCTCAGTACTCCGGACTCTATCATGGGTAGATGTATGGTGGTTGTAGTACCATACTTGGGAGCAAGGAGTATTGGAGACAGGAAAGAACCCAATCTTTTCTTTCTGTTGATTAAGGCAATTAGAACCAGTGAAAAGATAGATTGTACTGAAATCTAATGTTTTGTGCAAGAGGATTGAGGAAAATAAGTTCAAGGTTCTCATTTAGGTCTAAAATTGTGTGATTCAGTTTCATAACTGAGGATCTGTAAAATATGTTGCCTCTTGGAACCAGTAATAACCTTGCTTTGTAACACTTATTACTCGAAATTCAAAGTGTCTTCCTCCTTGCACTATAATAGCTTTAGGACAGGAGTCACCTGTGTTTTTCTTCCTTGCCCTATGTCCAAGACATAGGAAAAAGGTGCTTGCCACAGAGTAAGCATGCAATGGCTATTTGTTATACATCACACTGTGCTCAAGTGGTGTATCTATTTATAGAAAACATTTAGTTCAGTCCATCAAGTACTTAATACAAGTACCTCCCTCTGCCCAGTGTCATGATAGATGTGGGAAGAGGTTTAAGGAGTTACAAATAACATAGAAGACCAGTCTTTTCTTTTTTCCTTTGAGAGCAGTAGTCTATGTAGGAGATACATGTATAAAATAATTATAAAACCAAGTTAAGTAGCATGTAACCAGTGCTGTTTGAGGACTATAAATGTGGTAGAAAATCGGAAAAGATAGGATGTGTAGGCTGAGTTAGGGAACTCTTTGAAAGGGTAAGATTTGAGTTGGTCTCTGAAAGAAGTGTAAAATTTGAATTAGAAAAGAAATAAACCAGGGGCTGAGAAAATAATAATGTGAATTTGGTTGTTGGAGGATATACCAAAAAGACTTTTGTGTCTGGTGTCTGGAGCAGAAGGTCTCTTATAGCAGAATACTGGAGGGAGATGGCTTAGCAGGTTGGGAAGGCAAAGTGTTAAGGACTAAGGCAGGCTTATCAGGATCCCACTGTTAACAAGATAGAGCTTTCTTGTAAGGTGGGATAAAGGTTGTATTAATCAGAGTATAGTCTTTGACAAGAATAAGTGTTATCCTTACTTGAAAGTAAAGGATATTACACTTGAACCAATATCAGGTTGTTAATATACTTTTGATTTCAATTACTAGTTGGGATAAATATCTCACTAATGTGCATGTATTTTAGGTAGTCAGTGGTACCTGTCTCAGTTTCTAAAATCTACTTGATGTACTTGGGCCGTTCTATTGGAAATTTGCTGAAATGATGTACCAGTAATCATCCAGTCACACTCAGTGACATGGTTTTACTTGGGTTTATCTCTCTGAGGTTTGTCATTACTGCTGATCCTGTAAAAAATACAAATGTTAGTTGGGAAAGGAGTCTTTCTGATAAAGGATACCTAAAAATACTGACAAAAGAGTTTTCTGAATAATTAAAGACACTGATGTTGAATATTGAACCCTTGGTCTTTATTCATAACATCTTCTGTTATGTGAAAGTTCTTTTGAGTGGTGTGTAAACCTGAAGTTGAATTGCTAACCAAGGTGTGTAAAGTTACAGCTGCAAATGTTGCATTATTTAACAACTCAGCAAATATTTACTGGGTGCTGGCTATGGCTTGCCATTCTATTGGGTGCTGGGAAGACAAAAAGAGGTTAAGACACAGTATATCCTCAACATACTAAGTGTTCTTTAGAAGAGATAAACCACTAACCATTATATGTTGTGATAAACTAATCACTTTTGGAATGAATAATGTGTTAAGGGAGCAGAGCGCTTTGGCTGGAGAAAAATTGATAGGGAACACATTGAGAAGGAGGGGATGGAGCTTAGCTCTGAGGGTTCAATAGAATTTTGCCACATGTAGAGGGGGAAGAGAGCATCCCAGGCAGAGGGGCCAGCATAAGCAAAGTTGCTGAATATTAAAATTAAATGGCACTTTTGGAAATATCTTGAGTTGTTTTTTGTAAGCAAGAGAGAGGGGAGAGGGCTAACCTCAAGAACCCATTCCTGAGATAATGAACCCATTCCTGCTATAATGGCATTAATCCACTCATGAGGGCCCAGTCACTTCTTATCGCATGGGAGAAGTGGTGAGGCAGGAAGTTATTTTTGGAGCCAAATTATGAGGGGGTCTTCTACTCCATCTTCAAAAGTCTGGACTCCTCCCATCCATTGGCAATGGAGAGCCAACAAGAGCCATAATCAGAAAGTTGACAGTTTGTGGGAGAGGCAGGGTGACTAGAATGTAGGTAAGAAACATTAGACAATAGGAATGGATAGATTTTGGAGACATTTTTAGATGTTAAAATCTCTAAATTTATGACCAGCTAGAGATGAGGGAGGGTAAGTAGTCATTTGAGCAGCTGTTTGCTTATGATGACATTAAGTTAGAAAACACAGGAAGAGGAACAGGTTTGAAGTGAAGAGAAGAAATAATGGCAGTGTTAATTTTGAGGTTTCTATGGGGTGTTTAAATAGAGATACACTAAGTAACTGGAAATTCTACTTCAGAGTTTATGAGATGGTTAGGGACAACTGTAATATAAATGACAGCTGAGGTTACGGGAGTAGCAACCTTCTAGGAGGCATGTTAGTATAGCAGTTAACTTAGTGTACTTTGGAGTTAGGAAGATGGCAGGTCAAATCTCTGTTATGCTGTTTATTGGCTGGCTGTCCTTGGGCAAGTTATTTAACATCTCTAAGCCTAGCCTTCCTATTTGAATTAAATAATTGTTGTAGAGATTAAGAAAGGTACTGTGTACACAGTGATTCACACAATGCCTCGCTTATAAATGCTTATGATAAATGGCAGCTGTTGCTGTCATTGTTAGTCGTAGTAATAGATGTAGAGATAGTAGGAGAGGGCCCAACTACCCAGAATAATGGAGAATGAGAACTGAAAAAGATGGTGAATGGAACTTTTGGACACTTAAATCAGTATTTAAACTTAGATCAGTTCTTGTCTTAGTTTGTTTTGTGCTATTTCATATTTCATAATAGCAGCACAAAACAATCTAAGACAAGAATTGATCTAAGTTTAACTTATAAAGAACAGACTGGTTAATTTATAAAGAACAGAAATTTATTTCCTGATGGTTCTGGAGGCTGGGAAGTCCAAGATCAATGCACCAGTATCTCGTGAGGGCCTTCTTGCTGCGTCATAACATGGCAGAAGGTATCACATAGGTAAGAAGAGAGGGAAGGGGGCTGAACTCATCTTGTGAACCTATTCCCACTCTAAGGGCATTAATTTATTTATGAGAGTGGAACCTTCATGGTCTAATCACTAAAGATCCCACTACTCACTGCTATTGCATTGGGGATCAAGTCTCCTCCAACACATGAACTTTGCAGGACACATGCAAACCATAGCAGTTCTAAAACTTGAAAATGCATTAGAAAGAGCTGGAGGTGGCCAGGCATGGTGGCTCGGGCCTGTAATCCTAGCACTTTGGGAGGCTGAGGTGGGTGGATCACTTGAGGTCAGGATTTGTGACTAGCCTGACCAATATGGTGAAGTGCCATCTCTACCAAAAATACAAAAATTAGTTGGGTATGGTGGTGCCCGCCTGTAATCCCAGCTACTCAGACGGCTGAAGCAGGAGAATCACTTGAACCCAAGAGGCGCACGTTGCAGTGAGCCGTGGTCAGGCTACCGCACTCCAGCTTGGGTGACAGAGCGAGACTCCATCTCAAAAAAAAGAAAAAGAAAAAGAAAGAAAAGAAAGAAATGGCTGGTGGCCTTAGTAAAGCACAGATTTCTGGGTCCCACCCCCATAGTTTCTGATTAAGTAGGTGTGGACTGGGGCTTGAAAAATTGTGTTTTGAACAAGTTCCCAGATAATGCTGATGCTGCTATTCCTGGGGCCACACTTTGAGAACCACTGTCTTAAAGGATAGATGAAAGGAAAGGAACCAATACTAACAAAGTGGTTGAAGTTTATGGAGAACCAGGAGACAGTTTAGAGAAGAATAAGAATTTAACAGCCTCCAGACTCTCTAGGTCTACCAGTGTGATTTCCAATTCCATAGACCTTATCTCATTCTTATTTTTGTTTTCTCCAGAATCTATTATAATGCCTGATACATAGCAATAACCTTTGAAGCTGCTTAATACTGTCCTGGTGCATGATTGCATGTACCTCACACACAGATTTCATTTATCCTCTTTTATCTCTGATGAGTCATGGGGAGGATATGATTTCTAATTTTACACACACACAAAATACAGAATATTTCTTTCATACATCTGATGTGCAGCTATGTGCATTTGACTTTGTGTTAGATGCCCTTTCCCTTCTTTTTTTTTAAAAAAATGACAATCCAGTTTGCAAAATAATTGTTAATAATGTGTGCCAGGATTCCAGTCTGTGTCCTGTATTAGGCACCTTGAGTCTTATAAGGGAAGCAAATAATATATTCCCTGTTCCTGGGAAGTTTACAAATAAGATGGGTGAAATGAGCAAAACCCACAGGAAAGAAACGGGAAGAGGTATAATCACAGAAACGTGGATGTAGAAGAATCTGAATCTAAGGACATACTCCTTGCTTGCCAGTATTCTTTGGGTTTTACATGTTGCATGTACTGAAGACTTTTGGCATATAGCACACACATTAGTCCTAGTTTCTAAGAGGAAGTTATAAAGAGTTCCACTATATAAGGAAGTAAAACAGTAACTGTGCAAAATTATAAACACATTTGTGAAAGGAGTGAAATCGGAGTCAAATTGGAGCTTCATGACTGACAGGTTAGCCACTCACTGTTCTGCCTAGATGCTTGTTCTCTTTCATTTATCTCTCAGCTAACATTCATTAAGCATTTACAATGTGCCAGAAATTGTGTGAAGTGCTGGGCATAGAGAAAATGATAATTGCCTTGCGCACCTAAGACTGGTTTTAGTTGGGGAAATGAGTGTGCACATATGTATGCATATTGTCAGGGCGAAGGTGCCTGACTTTTGTAATCTTAAGATTATATTGAAGGAAGAGACATTGAGGACTTAAAGTTGAATTCATTCAGCCTTATGTATTCAAGGAGCCATGAAGATTATAGAGATGTATCTTTTTTTTTTTTTGCCATCAAATTTGTAATTTGATAGAGAAGAACACATTTGGAGTAATGCAAAGACTATGATAAGTGCTGTATAGATATTGATTACAGACTAGGTATTCCTGCTTCTTGAGTAGCTAAGTGTTCGGTTTTAATGGCAACTCTTAAGCTGTTGTAATGTTTCAGAAATTATAACATGTCATAAGTCCACATTAACCTCCTGGGCTGCCTTTGCTGCATATGAGACACAAAAATATTCTGGCAGTCTGTGTCTCTATTTTCTTCATTTGAGAAGTATATTCATAATGTTTATAAGTAAAAGAGTCATTAAAGATAAGCTGCTATTTATCTAATGGCCATATTATGCAAGGCCCTTTCTATATACTGTTTAATCCTTATAATGACAACCTTGTAAATTTGACATTATCTCCATTCTTTTTCTGTTTTTGAGATGGGGTCTCGCTCTGTTGCCCAGGCTGGAGTGCAGTAGTGCAATCTCAGCTCACTGCAGCCTCCCCCTCCCAGGTTCAAGTGATTCTCCTGCATCAGCCTCCCAAGTAGCTGAGACTACAGGTGCGTGCCACCACACCCAGCTAATTTTTTGTATTTTTAGTAGAGATGGGGTTTCACTGTGTTAGCGAGGATGATCTCTATCTCCTGTCCTCGTGATCCACCTGCCTTGGCCTCCCAAAGTGCTGGGATTACAGGTGTGAGCCACCATGCCTGGTCCATTATCTCCATTTTACTAATAAGGTAACTGAATTCTAGAATGGGAACTGTTTGTCTGTAGTTTGTGGCCAGTGGGTGCTCTGGATCCAAATAAGAATAACTTGTGGTTCCTACCCACAAAATCTTATAATCTAGTGGGAGATGGTTAATGGGTACAAACGAACAAACAAAAAATAGAATACGACTTAGTATTTGAAAACACAACAGGATGACTGTAGCCAATAATAATTGTACATTTAAAAATAACTAAAAAACGTGTAATTGGATTGTTTGTAACACAAAGGATAAATGCTTGAGGTGATGAATACCGCATTTTCCATGATGTGAATATTATGCATTGCATGCCTGTATCAAAACATCTCATGTACCCCATAAATGTATATACCTATATGTACCTACAAAGATTTAAAAATTTTTTAAAAAGTATGTGTGGAGCACAGGATTGAGCATTTGGCTCTAAACTGCGTACTCTCAACCCTGGGGAAGTTGGCTTGGGCTCAGCCCAACAAATTGAAAGTCCTTAAAACTTCTGGGGCGTATAGACTTAAGAGAGTTGGGATCAGGTGCTTCCTCTGTAGCCTTCAGGTGACTCCTATTCCTGAATGGAGTATAATTTGTTGTCAATGCAATATACATGACAGAAAATCATCACCAAAGTGTATCATCCTAAGTTATATTTTGGCCAAAACAAAAACAAACAAAATGACCGACCCATGATTGGGGAGATTGTGGAGGAAACTGTGAGGAGGAAAATGATAGTATGAAATGACTGTTACATGTGAAGCACTGTACTATGTCCTTCGTGTGATTGATTGATTGATTGGTTGATTGAGACAGATTCTTGCTCTTGTCACCTAGGGTAGAGTGCAGTGGTACAATCTCAGCTCACTGCAGCCCCCACCTCCCTGGTTCAAGGGATTCTCCTTCCTCAGCCTCCCAAGTGGCTGAGATTACAGGTGCCTGCCACCACGCCCAGCTAATTTTTGCATTTTTAGTAGAGATAGGGTTTCGCCATATTGGCCAGGGTGGTCTCGAACTCCTGACCTTGTGATCTGCCCACCTCGGCCTCCCAAAGTGCTAGGATTACAGGCATGAGCTACCATGGCCAGCCATGTGTTTTATTTTATCTTCATAGTTACCCTGTGGGGGCAGCTGGTTATGCCCATGAGGAAGTTGAGATGCGGTATCTCTCCTTATCTTATCCCAGGTTCTGCCTTTGAATGGCTGTGACTTTGAACAAGTCCCTCAGTTTTCTCATCTGTAAAAAGTCCTAGTTATGATGCTTAAGTTCTTTTCAGCTCTAGGTTCTAGGAATCTGTGAACATTTACTAATAGTGTTCTTATTTGGGCTGGCAAAGGGCTATTCAGGGAATTACTCCCCCTTAGTGAATTAATAACTTAATAGTAACACTGTCAGGTTGTCCAGACCAAATAATTTATTTTCCCATCACAAAGTGAGTACCCATTATGTATGTGGCCTTAAAAGGCTACTGTAAAATAAATCAAGTAAATAGGCTTGGTGACAGGCTCTCCATCAATTGTTACTAGCCCTGGGCACATGGGCAAATAGCTACCTGCAAGATTGTGTGATGATTTTAAAGTGTGTTATAGGTTAAGTGCTAAGTATTTTTATTAATTTAGGAAGTACTTTGGCATGTGGCCTTTAAAATTACATTATTATATTATCATAAATCTTGACTAAGGCAACAAAATATATTTACTATGGCCAACTTCACAGCTGGGGTGAAATATTTTATAGCATGTATAATCAGCCACTAGATGATGATGATTTTCTCTTCACATCTGAAAAATGTGAGTTGGGAAATGAATTAGAAGTTTTAAAGGTCTACTTAATTGTGAGAATTAATTTCAAGGAATAGTGTCATGTACGCAATGAGTACTTAATAATTGAGGAGGAGAAGAACAAAAGGGAAATTACGAAGCTTTCAAACCCAAGTCCATTTTGGAAAAAGTTAGAATAAAAATATAATACTAATGTAACTGTCAAAATTGCCTTACAACATGATATAAAAGAAACAAACTTAGCAAATACTAGATATTTTAAGATTAAATATTCCCCTCAATGGAAGTCCATGTATTCTAGGTACACTACCCCTTGAAACCAATTCTTATTAGACGTGGAATCTCCCCTCATAGGGCATTATGAAAATTTATGGGAGCATCTTTGTCTTCTAATGTAATTTTATGAGAAAACATTATTTCATTATAAATTATTTTCTTTTATTTCTGCCTTATAGTTAGTGTTTTTTGGGGGGTGGGGTTAGGATTTTGTGTACCATTCTGTTGCATACTTAGTGTATTTTTATTTTTATTTTTACTTTTTTACTATACTTGATCTTAGCCAAAATGCCGAGAAGCAAGTTTTTATTTTTTTAAAGATGGGAGTCTTACTATGTTGCCCAGGTGAGTCTCAAACTCTTGGGCTCAAGCAATCCTCCCACCTTAGCATTCTGAATAGCTGGGACTATTAGACATATGCCTGGCTTGCTAGTGCATTTTTTTAAAAAAGCATTTAGTAGGTTATATATCTCTGATCTTATTTCAGAATAATAGGTCGGTATAATAAAATATTTGTTATAAAAAGTGGTCATTGGGTCTGATAGCATTCATGGCCATTATATAAGCAAAAGTCCAAGCATGACACAACTGGCTTCTCTGCTCAGGATCTCACTAGGCTGAAATCAAAGTGTAAGCAGGGCTGTGATCTCCTCTTAGGCTCAGGGTTCTCTGTTAAGCTCAGTGGTTGGTAGCAGAATTTGGTTCTGATTATACCACTGAGATCCTCATTTTCTTGCTGGCTGTCAGCTGGAGGTTGCTTTCAGCTCCTAGAGGCCACCCCCAAGTCCTAGTCAATGGGCCTCTCACAACATGGCAGCTTGCTTCTTAAAGGCTATTTGGAGAATCTCCTTCCAGTCAGCTACAAGAGTCTTATATAAAGTAAATGGAGTAATGATCCTATATCTCCAAGTCCTGCTCACTCTCAAGGGGAGGGGATTATATAGGTGGTATGTGTACCAGGGAGCAGGGATCTTGGGAGCCACCTTACGTTTCTGCCTACCATGGTCAATATTATCTCATGCTCATATCTGTAACTCTTCACTGTCAGTAGAGTTCAGTTATTTGAAAAAGGACAGCAATAACTAGGCGTTCACAAAGGTATTGAGTATCTACTCTCTATGCCAGGTACTTTTCTCGGCACTGAGGTGAATTGGGCAGAACCGTTGCTCTCATGGAGGTTATCTTAGGGCTGAGAGTAGTGAAGAAATTCAATTGGAGTAGGATGTTAGAAACAGTGTGGCAGTGAAGGATGTAGTAGCGTATGTAGGGTGCTCAGGGAGCCAAGACCTGAATGGTGAGTGGCCAGTAGTGTGAAGCTTTGGGAACAAAACATTCTGGAAGAGGGAAGGTAATGAGTAATAAGCTTTGACTGTGTTTAAGGAACAGGAAGGCCAGTGTGGCTGGAGCAGAATGTGCAGGGAGAGGAGTTGGAAATGAATTCAGGGAGGTGTTTGGGTTGCAGAGCTGTAGATCTTGGTGGAATATGATTTTTTATTCAGCATGAGATAGGAAGGCATTGAAGTGTTTTAAGCAATGGAGTGACTGACCTGATTTGTATTTTCAAAAGATTTATGTGGAGAAGTGGCATGTAAGGGTGGAAATGTATAAATACAAAAGAGATACAATTTGTGAAGGAAAAGAACAGCCTTATAAGTGCAGAGGACAAGAGCGCTGGCTAGACCAGGGTCAAGAAAGGCTGCCTGAGGAAATGGCACCTGAGTTGCGCTTGACGATGGAAGATGAAAAGAGGAAGGGTGGTCGCAACACAAGATCAACTTCGGCCAAGGCCCTGTGGCATAAAGGAGCATGTCAGTGCTAGGGAACATCAGGGGAATGCTTAGAGTTAGGCAGGGCCCAGATTCCACAGGCCTCGCAGGCCCAGCTAAGTGTTTTTTTCTGTGTTTCTTTTAAGAGCCTTGGGATACCACTGAAGGGTTTTAAATAGGGACAGGAGTGCTGAAGGGAGAGGCTAAGGGAAACAGTTCATAGTCAGTTTTGTAATTTAAGAAATTCTGTCTGCTGCATGGAGGACAGTTTACAGGAGGTCTGAGTGGAAGGCGGTTGATCACTTAGGAGCTACGTGAGGGTCCAGTCCGAGTGAGAGGTGAAGGTGGAGTGAACTAGAATGCTAGCGTGGAAGTTGCAGAGAAGTAACTCGACTTGAGAGCTATCTTAGGAGGTAAAAACAAAAGACTTGCTGATGGATTTGGTTGGGGGGTGAGATGGAAGGCAATGTCTTTCTGGCTTCCACAGCTGGATTCACTGAGCTAGGGAACATTGCATAAGGATAGGCTTTTACTGGGGAGGGGCGTAGAGAGTGTGAATTGAGCTTTGAGGTACCTTTGAGAAAAGTAAATGCAAATGTAAAAGTAGGCAGTGGTATATAGGGGTCTGGAATTCGGAAAAGTGGTCTGTTGATATCTGTATGGCCTCTTTTGTTAATTTTGAGGACTTAAATATGCCAGTCACTGTAAGGTATTGGGGATGCAAAGATGAGTAAGATGTTATTCAGCATTAGTTGAGTGCCTACAGTCTCTGTGTTCTGGCTATTGTCCTCTGGGAGCTTACTTACCAACAAGACAGGTCAGTAACGAAATCATAGCAAGGTATGATGGGGCAGTGCTGGTGGAAACAATCTGACTGAAGAGCTGACGTAGATTGGCAGCATCAGTGAGGGCTTCTGCAAGGGCTTGAAGCCTGTTCTGAGGCTTGAAAGAGGCAGAATTAGCCAGACAAGAAGCATACAAAAAGTTCCAATAGGAAAAGACCTGGAGGTGTGAGAGGAGACACTTGACAACTCAGAAGAGCCAGCAGCTCCATATCCCTGGCTCTCACTAACCGGCAAACAAGGTGAACAAACAGGAGGGCTCCTCACCAGCAAAATCTGCTGAAGTTGGATGTTTTTATGGTGGTAAGGGTTGTGGTGAGACTTGACATAGCTGTTGAGAGGGAAAGGAAAAGAATATTCTTAGCTGGAAGGGACTTCAGAGAACTTTTAGCCCTGTTTTCTAATTTACAAATGAGGTTACCAAAAGTCAAAGAGGACAGCTGTTTTGCTGAGAGGAAAGGTAGGGCCCACATCTCCCAGAGTTGAGGTTCTTTACATTGCTACAGGAATGTCAATACCCCTTAATTGTTTATTCCCTTGCTCTCTCTGACATATAGAAACAAAATGTGCAGGAAATACACAGAATGCTGTCATTGAGTAATGCATGTATCTATATGAGCTGTGTTTTCTGGATCTGATGTCAGCTATATGTTCTTCATGTATATGTTGAATGGGCCTGTTCTTTAATGGGTCCCCTTGGATTTAAATGGAATGTTCTCTCTGAGCTGCCAATATTTGGGCCCTGTCTGCATCTTATTTTCTAGCTATTTGTACCTTTGTCTTTTTCTTCATCATATACTGGTAGTGAACAATAATCTTAGTTGTTGTAATAGTGACAATAGTGGTAATTCTTGAGTGTTTATTGTATTCCAGGTACCATATTAATTGCTTTGCTTTGCCTCATTTAATTCTACCAACAGCCCTCTGAGGTAGCATTTTATCATTATCCACATTTTATAGAAGAGAAAAGTGAGTCTAGAAAGAGGTTAAATAATGTATCAAAGGTTGCAAAGTAGTAAGTGGTGGTGCCAAGTTTTTTGTTTTGTTTTGTTTTGTTTTTTAAGATAGAGTCTTACTCTATTGCCAGGCTGGAGTGCTGCACGATGTTGGCTCACTGCAGCCTCCACCTCCAGGTTCAAGCAATTTCCATGCCTCAGCCTCCCGAGTAGCTGAGAATACAAGGGACTTGCCACCATGTCTAGCTAATTTTTGTATTTTTAGTAGAGATGGGGTTTCACCATGTTGGCCAAACTGATCTCAAACTCCTGACCTCAGGTGATCCACCTGCCTTGGCCCCCCAAAGTTCTGAGATGACAAGTGTGAGTCACCCACCACGCCTGGCCTGAGATTTTAGTTCTGGCAGTGTGACTTTGGATACCCTTTACTGCCTTTCCTAAGACAATTTCTAAAGCAGTGCTGTCCAACAGCACTATAACGTGAGATACAAATGCAAACCTTGTATGTAATTTTAAAACATAATAGCTACTTTGAAGAAAAAAGTAGAAAGGACCTGTTGAAATTCATTTAATATATTTCATGAAGCCTAATATATTACCATTTTGACAACTACTCAATAAAAAAATTTTTAAGTAAATCTGAAATACAGTTTGTATCTTACACTTACAGCTCATCTCAGTTTGGACTTGCCATATTTCAGGTCTTAGTACCCACATGTGGCAAGTGGCCACCATTGTGGCCATTGCAGCTCCAAAGGGACAGGAGAGTTGATGAAAAGTCAGACACTGCATTTCTATTGCCTCATGAGCCCGAGAGAGCAAACCTTGCTGAAAATCAGCAGATGAGGCAATTGAAAGGAAAGAAGGTAAGGGTAGTCTGATACAGTGACTGCCCCCAGGTCCCATCGTCTCAGACTTGAAGGGATTTGGGGGTGGGGAGAGTGTGGAGAGTGGAAAAGAGTTTGCCCTTTTATTGCAGGGAGGCTAGTAAGGTTTTTCTCTTTCTAAATTGAGACTCTGCATTTCCCCACATTGTTACTCATCATGGTTAATTTCCATAGTACTCCATTCCTTAAGTCACCTTGGAAATAAATAGGCATTTGTGGGCTGGCCACCAGATGTTGCAACATTGCTTCTAAGGAAAAGACTCGTGAATTCTAAGGCTTATATAGAATTTGTTTTTGGAATGTCATCTTTTGTTGATCATGGAGGGAGTGTTTGAAGAAGGAATCATAGTTATCTTTTGCCTTATGATCGCTAAGTTTCAGTACAAGAGAAGGATAATAAACTTTGTTAGTTGGTATCTGAGGTATCACCTGCTCTTTATTCCACTGTGGCTAGGCTGGGCTTGGCTCAGAGTAGGCCTTTACCAATTGTTGGCTTGAATATTAGTTGAAAAGCAGACATTCTTGGAACTCAGCTATGTGAATCATTTACTTCATGAACTTCCATTCTTAAACACTTGCTTTTCAAAGCTTCCTACTCGTTGTAACTAAACTAGCTAACATAGAAGTATAGAAAGAACAGAGCCCTAGCCTTCCTGTGTTCTGAAAATGCATATGTGTGCACTGACTAGAAACACCTGACCATGAATTTTATATTTTTGTGAATGGAAAAATTGAATAATGATATGTCAGAGATTTTAAGGTGTTGATTTTCAGGATAATACCATTGTTAAGGTTTGTTTACATTCCACTCAAAGTATGTATAAACTTAACAGTTGAAAAACAAAAACTAATGTAATCGCTAGAGACTTTGAGAGAAAGGTGTGGTATGATAATTAAGTGGTTTTGTAAGTTTAAATACATTTAGAAAAAAATGAGAAACATGAAAAGTGTGATGAGAGTAAAGTAGAAATGAGGAAACCAAATACCCACTGAATATGAGGGGAATGGTGAACTTCATAATGAAAAAAATGTTTGATGATAAATAGTTGAGAGATATTTTTTAAGATGGACACATGCATTTTATAATCAACTCTTGAGACTCACATGGAGTCTCACTTTTGTGTTTAGTGTCACAAACTTGTTTATTACATCCTTGTGGGACACCAGGAATAAAGACCTAGTCACTGCCCTCCAGGATTTGCATTTGGACACATATTTAGCTAATTCTAAAAAGCCTCTTGTTAACTAGAATTCTATCTGCATCAGTGTTTGCTCATGTCTCATTGCATTGTTTCTTGGCACAAGTAGGAGGTCATCTATGTTTTTAAGAAAATGCATTTTAAAAATGCATCCTTTTGATCCTCCTTTAATAATTTCCACTTTAAATTTTTCAAAATGTCATTTATGTAAAATAGAAATCCATTCTTGTTCTAAAAGAAGGAAACACTTCAGAAATACATTAAGCTTAATCATAAAACTTCCCAATTATTCCCTGTCTTCCCACATTCCCACTTCCCCCCTCTGGAGGTTACTGCTGTAATAGTATGATGTGTGTAGTTGCAGTTCTTTTTTCTATGTGTATGCTTACTTGATACTTAATAAATATTTAGGTACCTTCTAGATGCCAGGCATGTACATATACATATATGTATTTAGATACATGTATATCCTCCCATATAGTCCATATATTTAAATAAAGGGATCCTATTGTACTGAGATCTGCTTGCTCATGTCACTTACCATGCTTTGGCGCTCAAGTCAGAACATGCAGATCTATTCCATTCTTATTGATGGCTATATTGTGTGGATGCATTGTAATATATTTTTTATTCAGTGTATTGATGAACATTTAGTCCCCCCAGCTTTTTGCAGTTACAAGCAATGCTGTAATTAATAACGTTATGTATTTTTAGAAACACAATTGCTGGGCCATAGGAAATGTATATTTACAATTTTGATAGACTGTGCCAAACTGACCTCCCAAAAGCTGAACCAGTTTATACTTACAACATTATACAAGAACATCGTTTTCTACATACATGATTTTGTTACAGTTTTAGAGCTTGAAGGACTACAGAATGTGGCTTAACCTTCCTTTCCCTTTTTTAAGGGGCTTAAAATGATATCCCCAGATCTTACCCCACAGAACTATGAGTACTTCTCCTTTTCTGATCTTTGTTCTATGAAGACATCGTAGTTTAGGCACATTTTGTATTGCAGGGTTCTACCACAGTGTTTATTTGTTTCTGTCTCTTCTCTGTTACTCAAAGCAAACTTCCTTTTCAGTCTCACATTTTCCGTTAGTGCCACTGAGTGTCTCCTCCCCTGGCTGTGTTTTCTGCATGGAACATCTTTCATTTAATATCCTTAAAAAGCTACCTCCTTTAATTATTTAAACCTCACTTTATCCACAGGGCATATGGGTTACTTTAGAATTACCGTGGCTACAGCAAAGAGAGTATTTTATGAATCTTATTTGTCATTAGCAGCTGATTCCTGTTAGCCAAGTAAAATATAATCTTCTTGGTTTATATAAACTCTGAGAAGTTGGCATTTGTCTGTTACAACACTTCTGCTGGCATTTGTCTTTTGCAACATTTCTGCTACACTTGATGGCTTTATGTTTGTCAAATAGTGTGATGCCATTTCAACTAATTAAATCTAATATTTAAAAAATTTATTAACCACATTTTATTTTTTCTTTTACAAATGACCTTCAGAAAGTATTCTGCTTATGAAGTGTAAATAGGTTCTCTTCTTCTTGTGTCAGTATATTTATTTCTAAGGTGCCTATATTGTAAGCTTCTGTTACAAAGCCATAGTTCCAGTATCTTCTTTTGATGAGCTATGAGAATTTGTGTCAGTGACATCCCAAGTTGGTGCTTTAGCTGAGTTGGTCACATACCAAGATTATGACTTCAGGTAAAGCATCAACTGATGAAATTCTAAGGAGCAGAGATCAGCCTTGACGCATATTTCAATCATGATAAAAGAAAGAGAATTCAATATGTGATGTGAATTAAATTTGGTCCATGAATGTTGTTCAAAACTGAGGCTAGCAGTCTAATCATAAGCTCATCAATTATTCATTAGTGTCTTGAGGGTATTAGTGCACAGAATACAGAAGAACCATCTACTACCCGTTAGCGTTTTTGTTCTAAAACAGAAGGAAAAAAAATATTATTCTCTCTTTTTTTAAATTGGATTTTATTCTCCCACACCGTAGGTGAAGTGTATGTGTGGACAGAAGGCAGCGAAAGGCAGGCCACAAATTTGCTTATTCATGGGGGTTTGTGGAAGTTTGGTGGAAAAATTAAGTTTGAAACATGAAAGGCTGACAGTTTTATAGGAAAAGTCTATTTTCCTAATGCTAGGAGAGAAATGGACTTTTTGGACTTAAACTCTTTTTTTTTTTTTTTTTTTGAGACAAGGTCTTGCTTGGTCACCCAGGCTGGAGTGCAGTGGAATGATGTGCAGTGGAGTGATTATGGCTCACTGCAGCCTTGACTTCCAGGGCTCATGTGAACCTCCTGCTTCAGCCTCCCGTGTAGCTTGGACCACAGGCGTGCGCTACCATGCTTAGCTAATATTTTCTTTGTTTGTTTTGAAGAGACGAGGTTTCACTTTGTTGCCCGTGCTGTAAACTCTTTTTGCCTAAGCTTTTTTGTTCCTAAAATGGAAGTTGTTGGCTTGAGTTGTGCCTGTTCATTCCTTTATTCTTACATACACACTATAGATTTGGATTTGGAAACATTCTTGGTCAATTTGGTGGCCCCTTAGTTCAGCCGGTCAATGGCTATAATTTTTGGACAGCCAGTAACGGGCTCCTAAACTGTCATTTTGGACTCCTAGACTGCATGGGGATACTTGTTTCTGAATTTCTTTTTCTTCTGCTGCTGCTTTTTAAAAAATCACAGTAGAGAATGTTATGTTGGAGTTGGCATAAAGTCAATGTTCATAAAACAAATGGGGAAGAGGTTATATGGGGGAAAAAGAACAAAATACTAGTATAATTTGTGGAACAATTCCTTTGGATTATATTCTAGAATGGCACAAATACACTTATAAATCAAGATTTTATGTTGTACAAATTTCTGAGTTGATCTCTCTTTATTTTACAATTCCACGGAAAATAGCCAAGATACTGGGTTTAACAAACAGTAGTCAAAGTATGCACAGTAGAACATTTTTACAACATTCTACAAATGAAAAGCCAATTTCCTTTACACAGACAGTAATGCAAATGTTCACAGTAGCTTTGCTACAAAGAAATTATATTGCTGCAATTGATGATTCCACTGCTTTAATGGGAGTTCATGCTATAATAACCTTTATTAATTAGGAAAATATCATATAATTTAAATCTGAGCAAGAATATTACAGACCCGTAAGTTGCCACTGAAGAAATTAAACAGAAATGGCTTGTCTTGTGTTTTCAAATATTATTACAACTAATAACCTCTGCACTCATCATGACTTTTTCATTGCTTTTTGGCTCTAGGTGCATATATTTTTCTGTTCCCAGAATACAGATCATGCAGTTTTCAGTGACTCGGGACCAATAAGGCTGAGAGTATGAAAAAGGATAGTTATATAATCTCTGAGCTACATAAGTGATAGCAACTTCTTAGAGTTGAAATCTATGACTTGTCATTCTTAAAAGTCATCTTATTTTATGAGAGATTGCCTTATAAGGAGTCACATACTAGAGCAAATGAGAAGTAAAAGACAGGGGAATGTTTGGTGGCTGAATGAGGTAGGTTATAGGTTAACATTTAGAACGTAGATTATGAAAACTTGATCAGTTTTTGCACCTGATCGTTTCTGAAGGGAAGGAAGAAGAAAGCTTCAGGATTTTGGGGGGACTTAAAAGCAGAATGAAGCTCAGTTGGGTCATTTGATATTTATTTTGTTGGAAGATACCTGATTTGAATGATTTTATTGTTTTTTTTCACAGTTACTTGGGAAAGGTTGTTTTAATAAGAGATTGACTCCAGAGAGACTGAAAAAGCCTTGAATTGAATAGAAAATAAAAATAATTTGACAAATTATAAATTGGGCTTTTTTTTTCTTTTTTGCCTTGGGAGTCTTGATATTTTGTGATTAAATAATAAATAATAAAGGAGTAGATTCTCCCAGCCACCACAGAGTTAGTTATTATACAAAGTGAGCCTGGAGCATTTCATAGTCCAGAAGAACATTCCTCAAAAGATGGCCCAAGGCCACTGCTCCAAAACACATTGGCAAATAGCAGGAAATCTCATAGTCTTTCATTTATGTATATCCTTTAGCAACTTACTGATAACCAATCAAGTGAAGTATTAAGAGTATGCAAAATGTGGCATACATAAGCCTACATTAGCATAATATTACAGTTTATAAAGGATTCTAATTTAAGTTTTCTACTAAGAAGTTTGGATACTGTGCAATGCGTTAGCAGCTTTGCAAAGCTTCACATATGAATCTATGAACATGCATAAGTTGGAATTACTTTACATTTTAGAAAGACATATATCATCAGTATATGTTGAGTTGAGCTTTTCATTGGTTTCAGTTATTTTTTCATTATAAATTACTGTTTAGTTTTCATTTAAGTTTCTTACAGGTTGTTCACTTAACCCTGTAGTATATATTGATGCATATGTGTATCAACAGTATTCTTATTCTGTAACTTTTAAGTAACTAGATTGTATATTGCAGTTCCAATATGAATTATTCTCCTTGTATTAGCAAGGCACATCTATATGTAATCTTCCCAAAGAGGAATGAAAAATAGCATTTCATTCTTATCACACTTAGCATATTTTACCTGGTCTGAAGATGGTATATTAAAGTTTGAGAAGCACTGCTCTGAGGAGTTAGCTGGCAGATCTAGAAGTCAGAGTCAGAATCATTTCTGATACCTTACATTCACTGTAGCAAGGTCTTTTAAGTTCAGGACCTTGACAAACCCTTTTTGAATCTGCTACTTACTGGGTATGGACAAGTTGAATATTAAGTAAGATGATATATATAAAATGCTAGGACAGTGTCTGCCTTACAGTAAGTATTCAATAAATAGTAGCCATTATTGTTAGGTAAGAAGTCCTTTCAGTGTCCCTACTGTAAAATGGTCCATTTGTTACCAGATTCTAATTTTGTTTTAAGCTTGTTTTCAGATTAAAACATCCAACAAATATATATTTGTTCAAGAAATATTTTAATGCTTTTTGTGTGGAAGTTCATTGTAAATTATATTGTATGTTTCAAATGGTTTATTTAATCATTTAAAATAATCAAGTGTCGCTTTCTTATGAAATCTTTACTACTGGTAAGTAGTAAAGTTGTCATATTGGCCATTTTCTTATTATTTGCTTATGTTGACAATGTTGCCTTCAATCATTGGTTTCGTTGTGGGAACCTTTTTCATTTTTTAATATAGGGTGCATTAGAGTTCTCTAGAGGGACAGGACTAACAGGATAGATGTATGTATGAAGGGGCGTTTATTAGGGAATATTGACCCACAAGATTACAAGGTAAAGTTCCACGTTAGACTGTCTGCAAGCTCAGGAGCAAGGAAGCCAGTCCGAGTCTCAAAACTTCAAAAATAGGGAACCTGACAGTACAGCCTTTAGTCTGTGGCTAAAGGCTGGAGAGCTCCTGGCAAACCACTGGTGTAGGTTCAGGAGTACAAAACCTGATGAACTTGGGGTCTGATGTTCAAGGGCAGGAAGTGTCCAGCGTGGGAGAAAGATGAAGGCCAGAAGGCTCAGCAAGTCGGCTGTTTGCATTCCTGCTTTTATGCTGGCAGCTGATGAGATGGTGCCCACCCAGATTGAGGGTAGGTCTGCCTCTCAGTCCACTGACTCGAATGTTAATCTCCTTTGGTAACACGCTCCCAAACATACCCAGGAACAATACTTTGCATCCTTCAATCCAATCAAGTTGACAATATTAACCATCACACAGGGTCTTGTTCTGTCACCCATGCTGGAGTGTAGTGGCATGAACATGGCTCACTGCTGCCTCAACTTCTTGGGCTCAACCAATCCTCCTGCTTCAGCTCCCTAGTAGCTGGGACCACATGTCCGCACCATCATGCCAGGCTAATTTCAAAACAAAAAGTTTTGTAGAGAAAGGATCTTGTTATGTTGCCCAGACTGTGGAAACCTTTTTATAATTCACTTGCCGTTTTGTGAGAAAGAATTTATTAAAACCAGATAACATTTAGAAAATTCATTTAAGCAAGCACATGTTAACTTAATACTTCCCATGCACTACTTTTAGCCTCGCCTTTTTAAGGAATTCCCAGTCTTTTCTCGTCACCTATTTATGACACAAATGACTATTTTTCACATGTAGATTATGAGAGGGAGGCAGTACTATCCATTTATTAAGAATTAGTAAAGCTGGCTGAGTGTGGTGGCTCACACCCGTAATCCCAAGCACTTTGGGAGGCCAAGGCAGGCTGATCACCTGAGGTCCGGAGTTCGAGACCAGCCTGGCCAACATGGTGAAACCTCGTCTCTACTAAAAATACAAAAATTAACCAGGCATAGTGGTGTGTGCCTGTAATCCCAGCTACCTGGGAGGCTGAGGCAGGAGAATGAAGGTTGTAGTGAGCTGAGATTACACCACTGCAATCCAGCCTGGGTGACAGAGCAAGATTCCCTCTCAAAAAAAAAAGAAGAAGAAAAAAAAGAATTAGCAAAGCTGATTTTTATTCTCATTTTTCTGGGTTAAAAATTAATATCACTCCAGGCATGGTTGCGTGCACCTGTAGTCCCATCTACTGGAAAGGCTAAGGCAGGAAGAGAACTTGAGCCTAGGAGTCTAGCCTGGGCAACATAGCATGACCTCATCTCTGAGATACTTACATACAAACACATCAATATAAGTGTTAATGTTTTCTTTCTAAATTCCTGTGGTTTGTATTGCACTCTCCCTGGAATATGAGCAGCCCACTTTGGAGATCATGTAGCCAATTATTTGAATATTAACCCTTACTCTCATCTAAGAATATAATTGGTAATTTTCTGAGTTCCTGTTCATTTAATATTTTGCTTAGCATCTTTGTGGTCATTTTGGTATGGTACTTATGGAAGTATTTGACCTTCTAAATCTCATAAAATCATGGCCTGGCCTACGAGTTTTAGAATTTACATTATTTGTTATCTAGTCCTACTTTCCTTAGTAGACAATGAGTTCTTCAAAGGTAGAGACTTTCATTAATCTTTGTGTTTCTGTCGCCTAGCACTGAGCCTGTATTGTAGAGAGAGCTTAATAAGTCTTTTATTGAATGAATTGTAAACATATTCAGAAACTAGTTTGTCCATTGGTAAAGAAGTGGAGAATCAATGTGGTAGGTAACTGGAATTACATGCATGCTCAATAAAATAATCTTGTGAAATATTTTTTATGATACAATTCTTTAGTGGTCAAACCTGAGCATATCTGTAAACATTTATTTACAAACATAAAATTATAGAATGACAAGACTTTGGAGCTGAACTGGACACTCAGTCTTTCCCAGAGAAAAAGATATGTCAGGAATCCTATCATGTGAACTCCGGTCGTGTCCTTACTGTAGCACTTTACTGAATGATCATTCTCTTCTGCAGGGTTTCGAATTGGTTTGCAAAATATCAGAGCCAAGGTTATGTCTAACAGTATGGTCAGTCTTCACTTGTTTCCTTAGACTTTTGGATGACAAGGGCGGAGTATATATCAAAAGAAGTGAAGTACCCTTCCTGTGAGAAGTAGAATGTGATTTTTTTTTGAGGGGGAGAGTGTTTAAGATGCAGACAGGACATCATTTATCTCCCCAAGCGATATTAATTTGAAGTTTAAGGAGTACTACTTCAAATTACACACCACATGGGTACCAAGAGCAGAAAGAAATTGCTAAACCATATGCTTGTAAATGCCATCTCTTTCCTCAAGAGAAAGATCATTTATATTTTGCAATTAAAGAGCAGAAGGTCTTTTTTCCCATAAAGACTTTTCAGTCAGGAAATACACCGGGCAGAGAGGGCTTCCCAGGGGAGATTCATACAGTGTTCAAGGACTCTTTGGCATTTCCGCCTGGCGGAACTTTGCTCTTTGACTATTTCCTTATTAAACACTGGAGAATAAACTTTAATTCTAAAAAATGTAGTTAGCCCTGGTTAAAGTAAAGTTTGTAAACAGATAGGTGAGCTTTAAGTAAAGAAATTATATTTGGGTGAACTTGGTTTTTTCCCCTTTAAGAGGCAATTATAACATGACAGCATTGTGTACTACATATGGTACTTTCAGTTTACTGATGGACATTGTTTATTATTTTGGTTAGAACAAATGAGTGTTGGTTTCTTACCACATAATAAGCAGGCAATAACCCTCAGGATTTTAGTATTGCTGCTTTAGTCATTTTTGATTTTTAATGCACTTGAATTCATGAAAGTTAACTAGACAAAAAAAATAGTATAGTTTCTATACCACCATCCCTAATACATAAATTCATATGAGGTCCCAGAATCCAAAACTAATAATTGTATATGGTACCATGAAAGGCACCATTTCCTGGTTGAGATACTCATGTCCTCTCAGTGTAAGTCCCTCGTTCCCCTGCCTTTCTACTGTTCTTCCCCCCACCTTGAAGGAACAGTTTGAGTGAATAGATTACCCTTGCCTTATGCTGTGAGGATAAGCAAGTTTAGACATCAGGACTGTCAGTCAGTAGGAGCAAAACAAACAACATTTTGCATCTGAAAAAATCTGCCTTAAGTTCTAGAAAAAGTCACACTGAAACTCGCTTAGGTGAAGATCTTCAGTTGGCGTATGTCAGATAGAGTGTCCTAGGGGGCCATGCTGCCCAGGTATCTGATTTACCTGTCTTAGTGTAATGAACTTTTTTTTCCTTGCTGGTTTTAAGTGTAATGAACTCTGTGTCCTTGCCTTCAAGGTGTTAATTAATTTTTCTCTGTGCAGATAATATATAGTCCCTCTGTTTGCTTTCTGTCTTAGTCACTAAATCAGGTTCTATTGGTTGTGGCAAATCCAAACACTTGTTATCTCATACACAAACCAATTTATATTGTAATTTTAGTGGCCAAACTTACTGAAATATTTGTTTATAGTTTTACTACAAATAAACACTTTAAAATTTGTAAACATTACAGAAGTATGTAGCACACTATGTAAAATTTTCCCACAGCCCCAATCTAGTTAACCCTTAGTTAATAATTTGATGTATATTCTTCCTTTTTCAGTGTTTTTTTTAAACAAAATATTTTACTATTGTTTTGTCTTTTGCATGTAAATGCACATACTTAAGATTTTTTCAGTTCATTAGTATCTAACTTTATTCTTTTTAAATATATAATATTTCATTATATATGTACCATTATTTGTTTAATCAATTCTCTTTAAATGAGCCTTCAGGGTTTTTTTTCCAGTTTTTTTTTTTTTTTTTTTTGCTATTACAGAAAGTGCTGAAGCTGACATCCATATATATTTCATTTTGTACTTTAATGTGAATATTCAGCTTACTTTTTTCCAAATGGCTAGCCAATACCTTTTATTGAAAAAATTCATATTTTCTACCATTCAATTGAAATGCTACATTTATATAAATGATGCCCCTAGACTTATAATTTGGTTACATCCTGATAAATCCATGGTAAGTTGAAAATATGGATCTCTTTATCATATTGGATCATTCTGTCCCCAAACAATTTATGTCTCTGTATTTTTCTTAAATCTTTCAGTAGAGTTTTATGATTTCCTTACATGTCCTATGAGTTTATTGCTATGTGTTACATGTGTTTTACAGTTACAAATTGCAGATCTTTTCACTAATATTTTCTGGCTGGTTGGTTTGGGCATGGAAGAATGCTATATATTTTCATATAATTATTTTATGTGGTCACTTTGGTGAACCGCTCTTATTTTCTCTAATACTCTTTTCAGTTGATTCTCATGGATTTTTCATGTCAGCAGTCATTATCTGCAAATATTGATTATTTTGCCTCTTTATTTCCTAATCCATTTAACTTTAATTTGGTTTTCTTTTCTTTTCTTTTCTTTCTTTTCTTTTTCTTTTTTGAGACAAGGTCTTGCCCTGTTGTCCAGGATGGAGTGCAGTGGTACAATCATAGCTCACTGCAGCTTTAACTCCTGGGCTCAAGTAATCCTCCTGACTCAGCCTCCCAATTAGCTAAGATTACTGCCTCATGCCACCATGCCTGGCTAATGTTTAAATTTTTTTGTAGAGACGAGGTCCTGAACTCCTGGCATCAAACAATCTTCATATCTTAGCCTCCCAAAGTGCTGGGATTACAGACGTGGGCTACTGTGCCTAGCAAGCATACTTTCTAAAATACATACAGGTAGACTGAAACTATCACTTTGTAAATAAACTATCCCATTGGTGAAAAAAATACTCATTTTCTGTATAAAGTTGTGGTATTGATAACTTTGTTAGTACCATTTGCATCTTTGCAATAAGATTCAAATTAAATTATATCCTAAATGAATATTTTCTGTGGGTTTTTTTTTTTTTTTTGTATACTTGCACACCTGAGCAAGAGATGGAAACCTACAACAATAGGAATCAATCAGTGGCTATTTTTCTGAGTTGCTTAGTTGAAGCACTTCAGAATGGTGATTCCAGTGCCTCGGCCCCATTCTAGACTAGTTAAATACGAGTCTCTGAGGAGTGGGACTCAAGCATCTTTTTTTTTTTTTTTTTTTTTTTTTAAGCTCCCCATGTGATTCCAATGTTTGGCAAGCTTATTGAGAATCACTAGTCTAATTAAAATTCTATATGCCAATAAAATTGTGTTTATTTTATCCTAAGTGGCTATTTTCTGTACACGAAACAGTTTCATGTCTCCATTTGGAAAAACATAATTAAAATAAAATGAAATTAGATATATTGAGAAGTAAAGATCTGGAGAACTTACTGTGGTAGATACATACATATATAATATTGTTTATGATATATCAGTTTAAGAATTATAAATTTCCGGGCCGGGCGCGGTGGCTCAAGCCTGTAATCCCAGCACTTTGGGAGGCCGAGGCGGGTGGATCACAAATTCAAGAGATCGAGACCATCCTGGTCAACATGGTGAAACCCCGTCTCTATCAAAAATACAAAAATTAGCTGGGCATGGTGGCGCGTGCCTGTAATCCCAGCTACTCAGGAGGCTGAGGCAGGAGAATTGCCTGAACCCAGGAGGCGGAGGTTGCGGTGAGCCGAGATCGCGCCATTGCACTCCAGCCTGGGTAACAAGAGCGAAACTCCGTCTCAAAAAAAAAAAAAAAAGAATTATAAATTTCCCTTCTGAGCTGATTAACCAAAAAACAATCATTGTTCATCAAGAGTCATTTAGTAAGTAATTTGAGTATTAGCCATGACATGGATAAAATATTAAGAAAGTATTATACCAGAGAATATATTTACTGGGTATATACATTGTGCCTTTTCAGACAGGGAAAGTGTTTTCTTTAGAGTCATGCACAATCATTGAAATGTTGGATAGTGATGTGAGAGTTTGTATTGAAGAGGAATGAGTTTTTGAAGTCAGGTACCAGTAGCTTTCTGAATTTCCTGACCAACATAGGAAATGATCATAGAAACATCAGTTGGGTAACCCAGCAAAAAACAAACAAACAAAATTCCCAGTCTGATTGTTTGCCTAAAGTACAGCCAGTCCTTGAGGTCAGTGCTTGATCACGGGTTATACCAGGTGTTAGCAAACTATGACCTGTGAGTCTAATCTAGATCTTTTGTAGAAATAGTTTTACTGGACATAGCCATCGTTTATTCATTTTCTTATCGTCTATGGCTGCCTTTAGGCTCCTACCATAGAGCTGAATCATTTGACATAGACTGTATAACCTGCAAAGCTTTATGTACCATCTGACCCTTTATAGAAAGTTTGCCAACTCCTGTATTACACTGTTGTTGTATATACACATTAAGACTATTGTGTCACACATTACTTGCTCATACTCTCAAATAGATTGTCTTAAGCTGAATTTGGTCTTTCATGCACAAGTGACTAGAGATCATTCTGTTTTTAGGGCTTTCAAATGAAGGCTGCAATTGAGGGAGAGGGGTTTACCTTGGCAGTTAGGGGATTATACTGCTAGTTCTCTGATGTTCCTACTGTAGGTAATCAGGATTTTGCCCACTTACCTGGGGCAGGTGTCTTCTTGCCTAGCTCATTTTCCATGTTCTTCTGCATCACTGCTGTTGCTCCCTCTTTTGAGGGTCGGTGTATGGTAGTAGGTTAACTGAAGCAGGCGGATTTGGAACCTGGTCCATGAAGATCTTCTGTTGCAGTCACAGGTGAAAAACACCATTTTGCAGACACCTTGCTAATAATGGAACTGGATATGGAAGATTAAAGATTAGGAGCTGTTCAACCTTTAATTGTGGCTCAAGTGGAGAGTTAAAAAAGATGTGGAGGTCTACTGGATGAAACATATCTGGCTCAATTTCTCTAGTCTCGGATGCAGCAGAGGAGTAGCTGGCTACCTCTGAGCTATCAGCCACCTCTTCACCTGGGGCATATGAATGCTAGCCAAGGCTCTGACGTACGTGCCCATTACTACACTTATCAAAGCAGTACCTTCAATTAGCTGGCCATGATGGCACACACCTTTTAGTCCCAGCTATTTGGTGGGCTGAGTGGGAGGATCACTTGAGCTGAGGAGTTCAAGGTTACAGTGAGCAGTGATTGCACCACTGCACTACAGCCTGGGCAACAGAGCAAACAGAGCAAGACCAACTTGTATTTTGAGGCGGAATCTCACTCTCGCCAGGCTGGAGTGCAGTGGTGTGATCTCTGCTCACTACAGCGTCTGTCTCCCGGGTTCAAGTGGCTGTCCTGCCTCAGCCTCCCAAGTAGTTGGGACTACAGGTGCACGCCACCAGACCCAGTTCATTTTTGTATTTTTAGTAGAGATGGAGTTTCACTGTGTTAGCCAGGATGATCTCGATCTCCTGACCTTGTGATCCACCCGCCTTAACCTTCCAGAGTGCTGGGATTACAGGCGTAAACCACTGCTCCTGGCCAACTTTTTTTTTTTTTTTTAAACAGTACCTGCAAGTACATTCGGTATTAAAAAATATAAACATTTTTAGCTTTTTAAGAATATACTCTACCCCTTCTTACATGTAAAGCTGTTAATAATGTTTTAGCCCTTTGATTTTCAGATACTTTTGTAGAAAGGCATTGCATACAAAAGCAAGGAAGTTGCCTGTAAATGAGACAAAATGTAATGATGTGCTGGTAGACACTGGCAGCCTGATCATCAGAGCAACAAGTGTGGAATAGAAGCTACAGTCTTGAGAAAAATGTTGGGGTTATTCTTTTGTTAAATGTGAGAAGCTTAGGACGCTACTGCAAATGTTCATTAATAAATGTCAAGTTATTTTTGTGACTCCAGAAGATTGTTATTTTTTTAAATAAAATATTTGAGATGGTTTCAGAACAAAACTTCTTATTTGAAATCTCATTATTTTATCTATTCTGTTTGTAATTTAGACCTAGATCTGTGCCTGAATGACTTTTCTATTGGGTATAATTGTATACCCAACCTTACTCAATATATGTAAAAGAGAGAAGTTATTCTGATTGTTGATTTTTCTTTTCCTGGGGTACTGTAAGGAATATGGGACCTGTGTTTGGGCTCAGTTTTCTAGACTGTGATGGCGCCAAGTGCTGTTAGTGTTTGGAGACCCTGGCATTTTTGCTTTCCTAGTGTGATAAGACAATGAAGGGAGTACATTTAAGGGAAGCAGGCCGAATTGCTACTTAGAATAAATGAGTTAATAAAGATACCACTGATTAACTCTCTCTCATGTGAATTTTTCTAAGCACTTTAAATTTTTACTTAGCTATGTTTATGGTATGTGATTTTCTAAGTGTACACCCCTCCCCCCGCTAACCCTCATTCATTCTTTATATGATAGATCAACGACTATCGTCTATTCCACAAGATGAGTAACAGCCACCCTCTTCGCCCCTTTACTGCAGTGGGGGAAATTGATCATGTGCACATTTTGTCTGAACATATTGGTGCCTTGTTGATTGGGGAAGAATATGGCGACGTCACATTTGTTGTGGAAAAGAAACGTTTTCCTGCGCACAGGGTGATTTTAGCAGCCAGGTGCCAATATTTTCGGTAAGTGTGTAATACTTTTTTGAAAATTCAGTTCACCTGTAGAAAACACTGGTATTTTCTGCTCTGTGAAAAATATGTAACCAAGCATGATGACAAATTTTTGCATCCCTCAATTGAATATCTATAAAGATTTCATCTTTGTAGACTTTGTTTTTTTTTTTTGAGAATTGCCTTTTCCTTTAGGAGCCATCTTAAAATTAAAGGGTTGGAAGGTTTCCCAGCCTGGATGGTGCCCAATCAGCCATTTTTCAAGGTCTCAAGAATGTTTCTCAGGCTGAGTCTTTGTTGTCCTCACCTTCTCCTCACAGTAGATGGCTAATGGGACTTAAGCTTCCTTTTGTATAGGTAGACTGACCCCTGGACCTGCTAATGGGCACATATACCCGCTTGGTTTGAGACTGCTGAGGTCTAGGACCTGTTAGTAACCCAGCAGGTCTAAGAGGTATACTTATATGCAGTTATTGTTTGTTACTTGAGTCCTAATTTCCAGGGTTATAAATCTTAAGCTGATCTTTAACTACTCTACATTTTACCTAATATTTGTCAAAAGTGAGTCATCACTGAATTGCTGAGTTATAATTTATGCTTGATAATGGATCTTTTTCTATTTGTAAGGACAAAGATGGTTCACAGTGTTATATCTGGGAAACCTGGTACCTGAAATGGAGATACCATTGGCTTAGAGAACATTTCAGTTACCTTCTAGTGATAACCGCAGTCTGGCTTTTATAATCAGAATTAAGAGAGACAGCAACACCTAGAGTCAGACGTGTTGTGGTAAAGTGTGTCTCCTGGAAATATTTACTCTATAGCTAGAGCTTCTATGGTTTTTCATAAACTTCTTATCTTATACATGTAAAATGCCACTGTAGGTGAAACCAGGAGCTTAGAAAAATGAGGAGTCTGTTAAAACTTCTAACACTCTCCTCTTCTTCCTAGTGGTCAACTCTACCAAGGCATCTGACCTTGGTCCAGCCATTATTTCTTACTAGCCTCTGTCCTCTGCACACTTTTCCTTTTGTGTTTATTTCCCTTTTAAAATGTTTAGTCCAGTCATTACTATTAAAGTGTTTTATAAGAGTCCACTTTTTATTAAGTCAGAACTTCTCAGCCTGTGTTTATTATTTATTAATACTGTATACTTTGCCCTCTTTCAAAAATAATTTGAAACAACTCTGTGTGGGTATCGTTTAGGTGATTAGTATATCTTAAAAGAAACTCAAATACTTCTAGAAAGTTGAAGATCGTATTGAGTGAATGGAATATTCTACCCCCACTTACTGACCTTGTTCTTGATGTCTTTGTAGATATTTAACCTTTGTAATATTTGCTGGCTCACTAAGCTAAGCTCAGAGTCTACCTTAGACTACCTTAGAGCTAAGCTCTACCTCTAAGTCTACCTTAGAGCTAAGCTCAATGCTGCCTTACTTAGATTCTCAATGCTGACAGTATTCATATGCAAAGGATATGAACTGTCAGCTGTCAGAAGATGCGGAAGTACTGTCATAATAGCCTATCAATCCCCAGATAAGGAACTGTATAAGAGGAAACTTTTCATAGTAAACATCTAACCTCTGTGCTTGTCTTGAGGGTTCATATTTATTGTTCCCAGGGAGCCTCATCAAAACCACTTTTAAAGCATTGAGAATCCAGATAAATACCACAGATCATACAGGACTGGAGTTAAGTCTTGTTGAGGTCTCCCCAAAAAGGAGAAGTTATTTAATTTGGTAATTTTAGGATAATGGTTGGGTGCTCTCTGGATTAATGGAAACCTTCAAGGGTATTTTTAGGCAGCGTATAACCCAGTGAAGAGGTGTGCTCAGAATATTAATGAATCTTTGCTGGATGGTTTCAGCCGTTTTCCTGGGGCAAGCAAGAATGCTACGTCCTTGGGTAGTGTGGGACAAGTTCCAGATAGGTAACCCTGAAATGCTAGTCCTACTCTGAGAATTTTAGGAACAGAGAGAATCTCTTTCTTGGTTCCAGTCTTTTCCCATCACTTTTGCATCTTTTCTTTCTCATTCTTTATTCTTCTCTCCCTTTTCTGCACTTCTCCCTTATCCTGTTCCTTTCTTTCTTTCCTGATAGGTTGGAAGTTTAATTGCTTCATATTATTACTGCTTGATTAATAGAGGTAGAAATTCAACACTTGATCTCAGCCAAAAGACCGAGAAGCGATAATAGAGGTAGAAATTCAAATTCATTACCTAACTGAATTGTCTAGTTTTCATTTTTTTTAGATAAGCAATAATGTAGGGCTTTTTGTTTAATCTGAAAGGAAAAAAATAAAAAATCACCCTAACCCTATCAGTAATTTCATTTTTAATTTATAAAGTAACAAATGAAAGTCTTTTTCTCCCCGCCGTCTAATACCATGTCCCAGAGATAAGTGATGTTAACAGTTTAATATGAATTTCCTCTGATTTTTTAAAAATCTTTAAATCCAATCTGATTTCCTCTGATTTGATTTAAAGAAATATCTATATAGACACATATGCATAAACATGTAAATATGTGGTTATATACTTTTTTCATGCAGTGCATATGGATCTGCAATTTTACTTACTCAACTACCATATCCTGGACATCTTTTCAAAACAGTACCTGTTGATCTCCCTTGATCTTTCTAAAGGCTGCAGAGAATGTATATCACAGTTTTTTTTTTTAACCATGTTACTGTTGATGGACATTTAGATTTCTTCCAGTTGTTTCAGTGTGCATTCTTACACATTTTTCTTTACTGTATTATTTCTCTAGAAATGAGTCCTAATAGAGAGATTACTGAGTTGAAGGGTATGCACATTTTAGGCTTGACTATATGCTACTAAATTTCTTTCCATAAAGGGCTGCATATTTGTACTCTCAAAGCAGTGCACCAAACAACCTATTCAACCTGTTTTTCCATTGCTTTCGCAGCACTGATATTAACAAGCCTTTTAATTTCTGCCAGTCTTACAGGGGAGAATGGCATCATATTAGTGTTCGTCTTTATCTGGTTATATCTTTTCCTATAGAGTTTTACTTTTTAAATTGCCTTATTGACCTTTAACATCTTTTTATCAATTTCATTGTGCCTCTCAAAAGATCACACTCATCTTTCTATTTAATACCTATCACATATCTTGAGCTTTCAGAATATCTCAGAAGAAATTTCAGAATATTTCAGTGGTTTATAGAATTAATTCAGTAGTTTTGAAATCATTCCTCTTGCTTCCTTTAAAGAACCATTTTATATGATTACTTTGCATTTTTTTCATTTGGATCTTTGTGTCATTAAACAAATTTATATTTGCATAATGTTGATAACTGTTATTTCCAATATTTTGTAGCAAATCCTATTTGAAGGTTTCTTCCTATATTTCTTCCCTGATGTGCAGAGCATTATTGTATGGCGGAATGCGAGAGTCTCAGCCTGAAGCAGAAATTCCTCTCCAAGACACCACTGCAGAAGCATTCACAATGCTACTCAAGTATATCTACACAGGGCGGGCAACGCTGACTGATGAGAAGGAGGAGGTGCTGCTGGACTTTTTAAGCCTGGCTCATAAATATGGATTTCCAGAGCTAGAGGATTCTACTTCCGAGTATCTCTGCACCATACTTAACATTCAGAATGTCTGTATGACTTTTGATGTTGCCAGTCTGTACTCACTTCCCAAGTTAACTTGTATGTGCTGCATGTTTATGGACAGGAATGCTCAGGAGGTGCTCTCAAGTGAAGGTTTCCTCTCCCTTTCTAAGGTGTGTGTCATTTGTCTACAAGTAATTTATAGGCATGCATTGTTTTATTTATACTTGTAAAGCAAAAGTATAGCAATGGATTAAGAATAAAAAAATAAAAATCATTGGTATCAAACAGGTTATCTGGTCTAGCCACTTGCCTCCAGCTACTGGGACTCTAGATCATAAAAGAGAGGGGCTGGTTGTTTGTGTTTTCTTTAAGGTTCTTCTGGTAAGTTTTATGTGTAAAAGAGACTGTGCTGCTGAGTAGTTGTTTTCAGTGTAGTGACAACCAAATAGGATCTTTTGTGGTATTGCATACTACCTTTTGGTTTTGTTTTTCTCTGACAGAGAGTGTGACTAATACTTCCTTAGAGCAAGCAGGCAAATTCATAAAAGAGGTCTTTAAGTCACTGCTTTTTTTGCTGGCTTAAAATTCAGTATTATAGCTAGAGTAAAACTGTTTTGCTCAAATCTTCCTTTGAACTCTGGGTAGTGATTATCTCTCCATTTCTCTTGTTGTGTTCCTTCTAGAACCTGGATATTTCTAATGAGAAAACCTATTGAAAAGCTACATATCTTGATTTGAGTGTAAATTAAGATTTGTGTGATCCTATTTCTTTTTTTCTACTTGGCTTTTAAAGACAGTGATCTTTGAGGGTTGCACCATTGTTGCTGGAGGTCAGGTTGGAGATCTGAAAGCCAAAAATATGGTAGTAAAGTAATACTGTAAAACAAAACACTTTGAATTTTAAATGCCAGATGTATCCTTCTAACTTAACAATGTATACTTTCTTGAAGAATCTGTATGTATTGACAGCTTTTCACTTTGGCATTTTTCTTTTTGCTGTTTTAAAAAAGATGGATGCAGATGTGTTTGGAAAGACTAGTTGTTTGTTGCAGTGGTACAAGATACCTGAGCATAAAAGAAAGGTGCCACTATCCTTGTTATTTACACAGCCATAATGTACAGGAGAATATGTGGCACAAAGCATAAGGGAAGAAGAGGGTCAAAAAGAGTTAATTGGCTAAATATAAGTTATACTTGTTCTGTAAGCTTTTACTGATTGATCATGCAATGGTTGAACTTCATATGACTGGAATTTTACCTTTCTATCCTTTTCAGACAGCACTTTTAAACATCGTGTTAAGAGATTCATTTGCAGCTCCCGAAAAAGATATTTTCCTAGCCCTACTAAACTGGTGTAAGCATAATTCAAAGGAGAATCATGCTGAAATCATGCAGGCTGTGCGTTTACCTCTCATGAGCCTCACTGAACTTCTGAATGTTGTGAGGCCTTCGGGACTGTTGTCTCCTGATGCCATTCTGGATGCCATTAAAGTGCGATCGGAGAGCCGGGATATGGACCTCAATTACAGAGGCATGCTCAGTAAGTACCTATCTATCCTAAACTCACCAAGAAACTTTATGTGCCTGTTATGCTGTTCACAACTACAAAGCTACTACAGAACTGTATAATGCAGGTGTACATGAAATATGTACATTTATAAACAGCTAGCTTTGCTTCCTGTGGAATGTCTTTTCCTGTCATTTTCCTGTCAATTCCTCCTGAGATTGATTAGCCTTTACAGACCCTAAAATAGATATTTCTTTCCATTTCTGGACAGATTTCTCAACTGCTCCCCCAGAATGTCAGAAATAGACACTTTCCTAAAAAGCTGCTTCTCATGTTAAGACCTTTTCTTCCTTCTTCCATCAGGTAAATACTGAGTACGTGACGCGTACTTATTATTTTGGGTACCATGAACATGGAGATTCTTTTTTTATTTTTTTTTTTGAGACGGAATTTCACCCTTGTTACCCAGGCTGGAGTGCAATGGCGCAATCTTGGCTCACTGCAATCCTTGCCTCCAGGTTCAAGCAATTCTCCTGCCTCAGCCTCCCAAGTAGCTGGCATTACAGGTGCCTGCCACCATGCTCGGCTATTTTTTGAGTCTGGCTTATAAATATGGATTTCCAGAGCTAGGGGATTCTACCTCTGAGTATGTCTGCACCATACTTAATATTCAGAATGTCTGTATGACATTTGTGTAATAGCTTTTGTCTGCATAAAGCTAACACTTATGTAGTATTTCCAATACTTACCACCACTTAAGTGGTAATTTTTCTTATTTACAAATTCATAGCAGTTAACACTTACAGAGTGCATAGTATGTATCAAGAACAGGTCCTACATGACCATTTAATTCTCACAACTCTTTGAGGTATATACTGTCATTGCCTCCATTTTACAAACTGAAACAGAGAAATTAAGTAACTGCTCAAGGTCACACAGAAAGATGGCAGAGATGAGAGTCAAACCTATGTACTTTGACCCCAGAAGCTGTGTAAGTAACTGCTAAACTATGCTGCATAATTGTTACATATAGTCTCTGCTTTTGATCCTTTTAATTTCATTGTGGAAATAAGACATAAACTCCTATGAAAAGTTAAATACAACAATATTCAAGGGAGTACATGTTATAGAACTTCAGAAGAAGAAATGGCTTGGAATGATTGAGGGAGATTTCATGGAGGTTATGAAGCTTGAGTTGAGCCTTGACATTTGATTCAAATAGTGTAAGAGTTGGGTGAATTTCAGATGGAAAGAATCATGAAGTTAATAGACAGAGGTTAGAGTATTTGAAGAGACCATAAATAGAAGAGCTTGATTAGAGTAGGCTTTTATTGATTAGTAGAAGAGAAACTGTTTGAAGGTCAGCTTAGGCTAGTTTATGGAAGTCTTTGAAACTAGATTGGAATCTCCCTTATATGCAGTGTGGAACCAATTTGAGAGAGGAAGAGTGGTATGCATACAGTGGTGGTTTTGAAAAACTGATTCATAGTGCTGTATTTGAGGATTTAGAATAGGTAGGGGGAAACTGATTCAGGGAGACCAGTGAGGAGGGTATTTAATCTGTGCACAATTGATACTACCTTAAACCAGATTGGTGGCAGGGAAATTGAAAAGAATGGATGATTAGAATGGCTATTATGGAAAAAAATAGAACTTGGTGATTCAAGTGATTTAAATTTGGGAATTAAATTTAGGAGAGAGTTACCATTTGTTATCACATCTAAGAAGTCAGAAATTCTCAGGCACCATTATCTTATGTTCCACTAAGGAAAGAAACAATACTCCAATTAACTGTGACAC
Source organism: Cebus imitator (assembly GCF_001604975.1). Taxonomy (NCBI): domain Eukaryota; kingdom Metazoa; phylum Chordata; class Mammalia; order Primates; family Cebidae; genus Cebus; species Cebus imitator. Next base: position 953,465 of record NW_016107861.1, read on the forward strand.
ACTGTGATGTCTACATCGCAATTTCAGAAATTTTAAAAATTGATCACCAAGTGTGTCTTAGTAATGAAATACAGTACAGTACTTCTTTGAAGAAGATGCTGAGCTTGTTTTAGATTGAGTTTGAGGGTTTTGGGGACATGCAAGTTGTAAGTTCTGTCCTGTGCTAGTCATTTTCCTGAGTGTTCTCTTCTTGACTATGCCTTTGAACACTCACTGGAAATACTTATTGATCTTAAATAGATGTCCTTAACAGACCTCTCTCCTGACTTACCAGGTGTAGATTTCTTTTCACTGATTATAGGAGAAAAAACATAAGTTTTGGCACAGACACATTTAACCTCAATTCCTGAATTAGTCACTTACTAGTTGTATGATCTGGTATTAAATTATTTAAAGAGTTTTACCTTTTATTTTATATCTTCTAGTATTGTTATGAGACTTAATTGAAATAATGTGTGCAAATAATTGTGTATAAGCTCCGTATAGGAAACCATTGTTACCATATGTCATTTTGATGTGTTTTTTTCTTTTCTCTGTACATCTGTGTGAGAATTACCACATTGATCACATTGTTTTAAACATTTTTGTTTACTTGTCTTTGATCCATGAAGGCAGAGGTGATCGTTGTAGGCCTTATTGATCTCTATATCCTCAACATTTAACTCACTTAATAGCATATAACGGGTACTTGGTGAATGCTTAGGGAATGAATGCAGGGAGAAATGTCTAATACGAAGTGGGAACACATTACTGTTTAGGAAGCAGTCAGATCTGGTGATAACGTGAGTTAGAGTATAGGGAAAGAAGTAAAAATCTTAAGTCTGAGACTTGGAGAAAACCTATAGTTAGGGGTCTTAAGGTAGAGAAGGAAGAAGGAAGACATTTGGGACTGAAGAGAGTTACAGAGGACAACCAGAGGAGAGAGCTTTCATATGGATTCAGTGGTCAGTGGTCTCATGATGGGGAGGTCAAGAAAATTCAGAGACAACTTTTGTATCTAAATTGCCATTAGTTGGTAAGTAATCTGGACAGAAGACTGGCTTCCAGGGAACTAGGCCACGAATGTTTGGAAACATAATAGAGATAACATACTGCCTCTCTGATTTGTGAATTGGATTGAAAGGTAGTAAAAAAAATAGCATGGTAGCTAGAGAGATCAGGCTGGGAGAGTCCAGAAAGAAATCAGAGGTGCTGGAGAATGGTATGAGTTAAGGGTCAGCTTTGGATAAAGTGTGGGAGGATGGCAAGTGAAGAGGTAGTAAGATGAGTAATTAGTGTTAGGCTTTTCAAATTCTCATGTTGGATCCTGTCTTATATAAGTTCGTTTCCCTCACTTGCCCTAGATTGGATTTGAAGTGCTGAAAAGGCCCTAGAACTGGATTCACTATAGGGACAGTCTTGGAACGTGTTTGCAGGAGTGAGGATTTGTTTTGGACATTTCACATGGTTACTGGTAGCTTGGAATGATCAACCAGTCAGTATAAGCGTAGTTCCTGGGTTATAAGAAACTCATGAGATTAGTTGCGAAAGAGAGAAGTTAGCCAGATGAGGCACCTAGTTCTGGAATGATACGTACACTGAGATTGTTGTTCATCAGTGTTAAATTCTTCACTTTGGAGTAAATGAGGGGAAGCTCAAGGAAGAGGTTATGTAAATATTTGGGAATCCTTTATCTCACTTGTAAACTTGAGTAATGATTAAGTAACAATCTGCTTTTCCTGACTTTTAAAGCATATGAATAATAAAATCAATAATATAAATACAAGGAAGCATAACACTTTCCTGTCAGACCTGCAAAAATAGTTTTTTAAAATTCAACCATCTTTATTAATCTATCAGTGTTACATTTTATACATAACATCTAGTTGTATTCTCAAAGGGCTACTTTAGTACAACATCTTAATATGAGAAAGCCAAGGAAGATGGCCAAACCTCACACTAGCATTTTAATATCCTCTGGACAAGGGAAGCTAGAAAGTCAGTCACTTTACACACATGTAAGAGGAGTGTTCCAAAATAAGTAAGAAGCTGCTACATTTTTAAGGAGGGAGGAAAAAACTTTCATTTTGGTCTTTGTGTTTCAGCAAATTATACTTTCAATTAACAGCAACAAAGATGCCATAAAAAATGCTTTGCTTTTAAAATTTCTGAACTTCAGTACAAATTAAAATAGTCCTAGAGTCTTTTGGGAGGCCAATAGCTAGCAGCTACATTAATTGGTGTAGATGAGCCTCCTTATCGATAACCAGATCCAGATTGGGCATAGCCCCTGACAAAGGGATTAGGATTAGGAAAGGATAAGGATTAGGCCTACTCGGAGGAAAGGTCATGGTACTTAGATGATGTGAAGTAAAACCTGGTCTTGATCGATAGACCCAAGGTTGGCTTGGAGCCATTCCAGGTTTAGAGGCTGGGAGGTGGGGGGTCCAGTATAATTAGTAGGCTGAGAAGTTTGGGTAGTATAAATTTGTGCGGGATAATTGCTCTCTTGGTATTGCTGTGGTGGCTGAGCAGGCAATTGTTGGGGCTGACCAGAAAGGCAGGAGCTGGTGCCTGGGTAGTTGGTTGCTGGCCATATTTCTGGAACCGCTGAGGTTGTTGGGGTCCAGTCTGCTAACTATGGCTTGTTGAATACTGAGTACCGTACTGTTGAGGCTGCTGAGATGGAGCCTGCAGCTGCTGTGTCCCATAGCTGGCTTGTTACTGGTACTCTTGGTATAGGACTTTCAGTCTGACCTGCTTGTATCTCAGCTCTGTATATGGTGGTTGCTGTGGCTGGACTCCTGGTGGGTGAGCTGCTGCTGCTGAGGAGGAGGAGGCAATGCTGTCAGGTGTCCCTGAACAGTCTTCTGCAGGAGCACTGGGTTGCCCTGAAACCTGATCATTTGTTAAGCCAAATGACAACGTAACATTATTATTGATTTCATCTTTTTAAAAGGATCAAAAGCTGACATACTTGCTACCTGAGTAGACTGTTTTCCAGAAGAATCTGAAGAAGCAGGCTTTTCTTCCTTGCCATCCACAGTGTCATTTTCAGGAATATTGGTGGAAGGTCCTGGTTCTTTTTTTCGAAGTTCTGTCAGTTCTCGACAGAGATAGTTCACCTGACTTGATTCAAGGGATCTTTGTTGGCCATTAACAAATAATGTCAGTTTCAGTATCCTACCACACTGAATTGCAAAGGGAAGGTCAGAACTATCAAAAAATTGTTATAAGATCTTTATCTTCATCTGACAAAGGGCTGATATCCAGAATTTACAAAGAACTAAAACAGATTTACAAGGAAAAAAACAAACAAGCCCATTCAAAAGTGGGCAAAGGATATGAACAGACACTTCACAAAAGAAGACATAGATGAGGCCAACAAACATATGAAAAAATGCTCATCATCACTGGTCATTAGAGAAATGCAAATCAAAACTACATTGAGATACCATCTCACGCCAGTTCGAATGGCAATCATTAAAAAATCTAGAGACGGGGCCGGGCGCGGTGGCTCAAGCCTGTAATCCCAGCACTTTGGGAGGCCGAGGCGGGTGGATCACGAGGTCAAGAGATCGAGACCATCCTGGTCAACACGGTGAAACCCCGTCTCTACTAAAAATACAAAAAATTAGCTGGGCATGGTGGCGCGTGCCTGTAATCCCAGCTACTCAGGAGGCTGAGGCAGGAGAATTGCCTGAACCCAGGAGGCGGAGGTTGCGGTGAGCCGAGATCGCGCCATTGCACTCCAGCCTGGGTAACAAGAGCGAAACTCTGCCACAAAAAAAAAAAAAAAAAAAAAAAATTTAGAGACAACAGATGCTGCAGAGGATGTGGAGAAATAGGAACACTTTTACACTGTTGGTGGGAGTGTAAATTGGTTCAACCATTGTGGAAGACAGTGTGGCGATTCCTTAAGGACCTAGAAATAGAAATTCCATTTGACCCAGCAATCCCATTACTGAATATATGTCCAAAGGATTATAAATCATTCTACTATAAGGACACGTGCACACGAATGTTCATTGCAGCACTGTTTACAATAGCAAAGACCTGGAACCAACCCAAATGTCCATCGATGATAGACTGGACAGGGAAAATGTGGCACATAGACACCATGGAATATCATGAGTTTGTGTCCTTTGTAGGGACATGGATGAACCTGGAAACCATCATTCTCAGCAAACTGACAGAAGAGCAGAAGATCAAACACCGCATGTTCTCACTCATAGGCAGGTGTTGAACAATGAGAACACATGGACACAGGGAGGGGAGCACTACACACTGGGGTCTGTTGGGGGGAAATGGAGGGATAGTGGGGGGTGGGGAGATGGGGAGAGATAGCATGGGGAGAAACGCCAGATATAGGTGATGGGGAGGAAGGCAGCAAATCACACTGCCATGTATGTACCTATGCAACAATCTTGCATGTTCTTCACATGTACCCCAAAACCTAAAATGCAATTAAAAAAAAAGAAAAAAAATATTTGTATATATTTAAAAAAAAAGGTCTTTATATTTTTGTTACTTCATCATTACTCAGAAGCTTTCCCCTGAAAACTCCTTGCATCGTTAGCACTAATTCATCGTAAGTAATATTAATATCTTCATTATGAATAGGAATTTGCGGAATATCCTCCCCAAGTTGAGCTTTCATGATTAGCTTCCCACTTAGGTCCAACTGTCCGTTCATGGTGGATTCCAGGATGTTCTATATATTCAGCTCTAGCGAAAGAGGGCTTGTGGAGGTCACTGCCAGCACCTCTCCACAGGTCTCCACTGACTGGGCCAACACCAGGCCGCCAGGCTGGGGTGTTGTGGGGAGCCTGTGGTCACCGCCCACTCAGTTGCCCTCCATGGCTGCTGCACCTTGCTTGTAGGCTCATGTGGGTGGGCCCACCCGATTGCCACAAATGGGTTATTTGCTAAGTAAATGTTATCTTACCATTCCTATTATTATTTTGTTTTATCAGAGTTCTTCACTGCTAGGGGAGAAAAAGGATATAAAATTTCAGAACTATTCCTGGGCTGATAACTTGAAAAGATAGGTCTGTTTATTTTGAAATTATTGACAGAATTTGGTTTTGAGGTTGTTGTTCTTCTTCCCTGGATGTAGATTCTGTGTCTTTGGGGACTTTTCATGAAATGTAGAGAGGTTTTATCTTGGGACTGGGATATAAAGACTAATGCTTTTTCTTTGAGTTCATTATAATTGTTAGAACTGCATGTCCTAAGGCTTTTTACCAAATTACAGGGATTTTTTTCCCCCTTAAAAAAAAGGAAGAGGATCCAAAGGGTGTTTTAAACTTAACTATGATGGTCTTTCTGGAAAGTAGTTTAGACTAGTTTTATGCATATATAATGATGAACATTTTTCTATACAGCTGGGGAAAGAGAATTAACTTTTTAATGAAAATTTTTTTTCTTAGAATATTTAAACTGCCTATACCTCTGCCTGACACTTAGCTTGTAGAGATATTTCTATCTGACCTAAAAGTTAGTGCTTTTTTTGGTTAAGGCTGAGTTATATTTTATTTTGTGTATCTCAGGTTTAATTTGGGGAAATTAAATTAAATTTAGATTTGGGGAAAGAGTAATTTCTTGTTTCTGTAGGTTTATAATAGGGAGCATATCACAAATTCTATCCTCAAGATTTCTTTATTGAATAAAAAGTCAATCTGTTCGTAGGACTGCTAAGTTACTATATTGGTTAGTACATAAATTGTGTGTGTGTGTGTGTGTGTGTGTGTGTGTGTGTAGTCTGTCCTGTTTACATAAATGTGTGTGTGTATGTGTGTGTGTGTGTATGTGTGTGTGTGTGAAGTCTGTCCTCTTTACCCTGTACCTACCTATCCCTGTAGTTTTCATTCCTCAGACTGAGGGAGCATGCTACTGTGGTATTATAATTCTTGGTTTGTTTGCCTAGACTTCTACTAGGTTGAGCTTGTTGAGCAATGTAATTACGCCATTTTGCCTTTGTTTTTCCAGCACCTCCCTAGCACAGTGCCTGAATCTAGACATTTTTTTTAAGTGATAAATGAGTGGCTGAATGAATCCATCCCTTGCTTCTAAACTAGAATTTAAAATTGTCTCATCTATCACATAAAGACAGTAATACAGCAGTAAACCTATAATACCTTCAAAACTCTTTGAGCTGGGTGCAGTGACACACACCTGTAATGCCAGCACTTTAGGAGGACAAGGCAGGTGGACCACTTGAGGCAAGGGGTTGGAGATCAGCCTGGGCAATATAGTGAGATGCAGTCTCTAAAAAAAATTTTTTTTTTAATTAGCTGGGTGTGATGGACCGTGCCTGTAGTCCCAGCTGCTCGGGAAGCTGAGACAGAAGAATTGCATGAGCCCAGTAGTTTGAGACTGCAATGAGCTATAATTGTGCCAGTGCACTGCAGCCTAGGTGACAGAGCAAGACCCTGTCTCTAAAAAAATATGAACAAAACTCGTTGACTTTGTATCTTCAAAGATAGAAGATACTATTTGTATCTTCCCAACTCTGGTTTATTGTGACAGAGAAAATCTCATCTGTAAATAGGGGGTGTAATAAATGATCTCTAATGAGCATTCCTCCATGGGAGTATGTAGCATCTGTGTATGTGCTCTTGTCTCCTGAGATGGTGAGCTACGGAGGGCTTAGTCTAGTACAGAGAGCAGCACATAGGAAGCACGTTAGGATTTTTTTTTTCTTTAATAGGATTAAGGTCCCTTTCAGGCCTGTGTTCTAAGTAACTTGCTTAAATTACCAAGTGAATTCAGTGCCAGAATAGGAAGCAAAGTGCTGGTCTTCTGACTCACCAGGCAAATGGTCTTCCGACTCCAGATTCTTCTGCCTGGGTAACTTTTTATTTTGATTTTGTGGAGTGTTTGAGTACCAGTACTGTCCAATGTGGAAAGGAGGCCTGCAGAGAGTGGGAAAAAGGGGAGATAAAGTTAAGGTAAGACAGGAATTGTCAGGAAAGTCATTTGTAATGCTGCAGTTCTTGGGGATTATTCATAGGAAGGGAGCATCCATCCATTTCCTGGGGAAGTTGGGATGGGGAGTAGAAAATTATTTAGGTGAGAGAATTGGGTTAGTAGATTGCATTGGGCAGAAAACTAAGTCTGGATCCAGATATTCCACTGGGGCGAATGACCATGTCAACCTACATGTAATAGAGAGTTCGATCAAAGATAATTAAGAACATAAAGCAATGAAAGAAAAGCACAATGTAATTAACCCAGCACTCTTCTCAGATCTTGGCACTGTATAGCTAGGGGTAGGTCCTGCTTCATTTCTCTTTATTTTTCTTTCTAGTAATTAGCTAATTTCTAACTAGCTGTAGAACTTCAAAGCGTTAATATTTTTCTTGATGCTTGTAAAATGCATTAAAATTATGTGTAAAACATTATGATTATCTACTATGTTGTTTATTCTCTACCACCTTGTTTTTTTGAGAGAGTCTTACTCTGTCGCCCAGGCTGGAGAGCAGTGGCACAATCTTGGCTCATTGCAACCTCCACCTCCTAGGTTCAAGTGATTCTCATGCCTCAGCCACCCAGGTGGCTGGGATTACAGGCATGTAGCACCACGCTCAGCTAATTTTTTATATTTTTAGTAGAGATGAGGTTTTGCCATGTTTGCCAGGATGGTCTCAAACTCCTGTACTCAAGTGATCCACCTGCCTTGGCCTCCCAAATTGCTGGGATTACAGGCGTGAGCTACCATGCCTGGCCAGCACTTTGTATTTTTTCAAGAGCTTTTTTCTCAACTGATAGACAGATATAGGCACTAAGAATATTTATGGTTTGATTTATTTTATTATGATTTGAATTTTCTCATGATCATTCTTCCTATTAAATTCATCACTTAATTATAGATTTTGCAGAAAAATTCTTGGAGTTATATTTTTATCCTGTGAGATACTCACATTATTGTTACCATGAGAGAATTTCCACTTGTGTAGATGTTCTCTGTTTTGAAGTGAAAAATATTCTCAGGAATGAATCTGTATCAAGAGTGGTTAGGAAAGTTTTCAAGTACCCTTGAAATAAACTTCAAAAGAAGACTTAGACTTGTGGTAGAAATTTCATTTCCATTTTAGACTTTAGTCACAGTCACTTGAAACTCTTGTGCCTGGTATGTTATCTTTAGCTTGATAAGTTTTAGTGTTGAAGAAGCTTATGTTTAGAGAAAATCCAGAGGTGGCATATTAGGTGGCATTAGTTTCTAAATCTGAGAGCTTGTTCCTGTCTTGGGCTTAGTTTTTTTATTTTTTATTTTGAGATGGAGTCTCGGCTCTGTCGCCCATGCTGGAGTGCAGTGGCACAATCTCAGCTCATTGCAACCTCTGCCACCCAGGTTCAAGTGATTCTCCTGTCTCACCCTCCCAAGTAGCAGGATTGCAGGCTCATGCCACCACACCCGGCTAATTTTGTATTTTTAGTAGAGACAGGGTTTCACCGTGTTGGTCAGGTTGGTGTCAAACTTCTGACCTCAGGTGATCCGCCTGCCTCAGCCTCCCAAAGTGCTGAGATTACAGGTGTGAGCCACGGTGACCAACCTTTGGCTTAGTTTTGACTTGTGGTGTCAGGACTGCAGGAGATGGTTCTAGGGATCAGCAGCAACAGACTTTGCACCTCCACATTTTATACCTAGCAAGAAGGGAAAACATGTTTATTTTTACCAAGTAGTTATGTATCACTGATTTCTGAAAAGCGTGGATTTGAAGCTTTTGTTTGCCTGCTTGCTTATAAAGTGCTTCATCTCTAGATTGGAGGTGTCAGGAGGGCAGGGCCTATCTCTCTGGAGTTCACTAATTACTCCCAATACCTTGCACATGGTACTGGTACAGAATGAGTCCTCAGAAAAATGCTTTTTGACTGAATGAATGCTTTATGTTACTTTAGCATATATTATCTGTAGTGTAATTTTTATCTGTAGTGTGATTTTTATGGTACCCTTATGAGGTTGGTTGGACAAAGTATTCTTTTTAGATGAGAGACAGATTCAGAGAAACTAACAGGCCTTACTCAAGGGGAGTTAATGATAGAGCCTGAATCTTAAGCTTAGGTTTTTTCACTTTAACATTTTTTTTTCTCTGTCAGACTATTTGTTTCTTTCCTCTGGGTCTAAGGCAATCTTAGAGGGAAGTGGGGATTAGAAGGAGGGGGAAGATATGGCCATCCATCAGAAACCCTTCAAGAGGGAAGGAGCAGAATATTCTGTTAAAAACAGGGACCCTGCAGGCAGACTGCTTGGGTTCTAATCTCAGCTCTGCTACTTGCTGGCTTTGTGACCTGGGGCAAGTAAGTCTGTCTAATTTTTCTCTGCCTCCACTTCTTATCTGTGAAATGGAAGTGATAGTAGTATTGTACTCAAAGGATTATTATGAGGAATAAATCAAAGGAGTTAATATTTGCTAAGTGCTTAGAACAGTGTCTAGCACATCATGTATTATAGAAGATTTGTTAAATAGGAAGAATATGGATGATTATCACACACTAATAGAATTTAGAAAGTTATAAATCGGTAACACGTAAACTTCTGATGGTAAGAAGTTACTAGGATGTTTTCTGTATTTTTGCTGGGTTGCCACAGACTTTTGCTTCCATTTTAAACTTCCATTTTTCAGCTGCAACTTGTTGTCCTCTTCTGGTGCCACTCTCTACTCATCTTTATTTGAAATTTAAAAAAAAACAACAAAATTTCAAGAAATCTCAATGATGAATTACTATCTTTTTACCAAGAACCTGATTATAGCCCACACTTTGCCCTATTCAAATCACGCAGCCAAGATATATGTGTGCTGTGAGAATTTGGCTTTTTTTTTACAGTCTGTAAATTTGCATAGTTCTCTTATGTGCTTTTTAATATGTTTTCTTAATAGTAATGGCTATATATTTTGAAAAGCTTATATGTATGAGTAGAGCTCATAATATGCTTTGCAAACATCATCTCATTTAATTCTTAAACAGAAACACTTGGTGGATAGACATGGCCCTATTGAGAAATGGAAGTTGAGAGAAGGAAACTTCTCCAAAGTGATGCACCTGGCTGAAGGTGGAGCCAGTGTTTAATCTCTGACTCTTCAAGCTCTTAACATCTTTCTGTAGCCTCTTGTCTTTCCATGGAGAGTGTCAGTTTTAGAATGTTAGTACCTGGAAGATAGGTTCCAGATCTGTAAAGCATAATTTACATAGAGGACTTCAGAGTCCCAGGCACAGTTGGTACTTAATAAATGTAAGTTGGTGAGGGAGGAGATTTACTAATAACCAAAATACTGATTTTCATGACAGACTATCAGTTTTCATTTTTAAAAATTCTCAAGTGAAGAAAAAATATATCTTCCTTTAAACAAGCTTGTTTTATAAGCTAGATTAATTGATTCAGCATATTCATGTATGACTAACACCTATGCAATATCAAACCTTTCTTTTTCTGTTGTTTTGTCAGATATCTGACCTGTTTGCTTTGCTTTTATACATTGTCCTCAGTCCAGATGGCAGGCACAGGTCATCTTACATGCTATTTTTTATTTAGTAGATATTAAAGTTACTAATAGAATGAACTCAGCAGAGCTGATTTATTTGTCCTATTACACGCCTTTTCTAGTTTTATTAACTTTTGAAAAATAACATTAGTCTCAAGGACTTTGTGGTTGTAATACTAATATTAAATTTAAACTCTGAACAGTGTTCTGTTTTGTTTTGTTGCGAATAGGGACAGGTTCTTCCCATGTTGCCCAGGCTGCTCTCAAACTCCCGGGCTCAAGCAATCTACTTGCCTCGGCCTCCCAAAGTTCTGGGATTACAGGCCTGAGCTACTGCACCTGGCCTCTGAATGGTGTCTTAATCCTCATAGATGTTCTGTATTTTCTATCCTCATAAACTTGCCTGTGCTGTTCTTAAATGCAGATGCTAGAATAAACTGGAATGCTAAAATTGTATCTTTTTTCAAAAAATATAGAATAATTTAATAAACAGTCACTAACCCTGGCTTTTTTCTATTTTTAACTGTAGTACCAGAAGAAAACATTGCGACTATGAAGTATGGAGCCCAGGTTGTAAAGGGGGAGTTGAAATCGGCCTTATTAGATGGTGATACTCAAAATTATGATTTGGATCATGGATTTTCGAGGCACCCAATTGATGATGATTGCCGTTCCGGCATTGAGATTAAGCTAGGTCAGCCATCCATTATCAATCACATACGGATACTCCTGTGGGACCGAGATAGCCGGTAAGTGATTAGCATGATTTAGAGAGAAGCTGACATTACGTTTGACTGAGATGACCTAACTTTGTAGCCATCTACTTTGGTTTTACAGATATGATGGTTTATTTCTTTGTGATCATTCTGCTATCTCTCGAAGGTTAGTTTTGGGAAAAGAGTTAAAGAGTATATTTCTTTAAAATAAATATGCTTTTTAAAAATTATTGTAAAAATAATGTGTTTATTTTAGAAACTGTAGAAAATATAGAAAAGCACATAGAAGAAAATAAAAATTGCTAGTAATCTCATTACCCATTATCTTCATATGTATCTACCTAGTGTTTTTTTCAGTTATGCGTGGACATACACACAAAACAGAAACCTGCACGTAGTTTTATAAAATGAAGATTAGACATACAAAAAGCTAATTTTACTTTTAAATTAATACATTGTAAACATTCTACCCTTTAAAAAAATTCCTCTAAAATGTATTTTTAATAGTTATTTGTTATTCTACCATGAGTTAACGTTATTTACTTGATTCATTACTTTTGGCTATTAGAACCTTTTAAGTTCATTTTACCCTATGGTGAAGAGAAACATTGTATTAGTGTATAGGTAAGTATTATCCTCAAAACAAAAGAAATTTGTGAAAAAATTCAGTGAACTCTAGTTTGGGAATCCGCTCAGTTTCTCAGGGGTTCAGGATTCTGCCTTTCTTCCAGCCACTGTGATGCTTCCACCCCTTGTGGCCTGTGGGTTCATCCTTAGTGGCAAAATTACCAGAGCAGTATGGGTGACAAGGACTGAACTGTTTTCCTCATTGCATTGCTGTTTATCATAAACCTCAACCCTGCATACCCAGAAACTGTGTCCCACATATACCTCTTTAGATCTGGGCATGAAGGGCCTAAATAGTAATCATGGTGATGCCCTGAAAACCTTACAGTACGGTAGTGTGTTTCTTCTGTTAGCACCACTGCCACCACACTGGCCTTTTGGGCCATTCGAGCCAAGTATGAGGGGAAGCGATATGAAGTGTGAATCAGCATTTCCCATTTGCATGGGTGTGTGAGATCCCCAGGTTATCTTTTCCTGTTTCCTTTTTATTAAGAATATATTTTCTGATATGTATCTTATTGGATATAATTTGATGTTTTTAATTGGCAAAATGGAGCCAATCCACATATTTCATTTCCAAGAGTCTCTGATTAATAACTGCGTAATCGTAGTACATATATTGCAATACTTTCATTACGTATTATGTGGTGGACACTGTTCTAAAAGCTTTACATATTTCACTCATTTAATAGTGAAATTATTATAAAAGTATTAAAAGTTTAGTATGTTTGAAACAAAGTGGTTGTCATCGTTTCTGTGACGTTAAATATTTACAGGCCACGTTGTTTTAGTATGTGCATTACATTCATGGGGGATTTAACTTTACCACCTAAGTGTTCTTTCCTTACACAAGTTGTTATCATTCTAAGCAAAGGTGAAAAATTCAGAATCTGAAGCCAAAAAGATTCTGACATGTTGTAAAATTATATCCTGCATTACTGATAACCCAGAGAGGTTCAATAAAAGGTTATAACCAGTTTGAGACTGAGCAATAAAATGAATGGAAGTGAGGGGACAGCAAAGAAAATGAAGGGATGACACAAAATAAGCTGACCTTTTCTGGTCACAACTGTGGGTTGCAGGCTGACATTTATGGTTACCTAAATCTTCCAAGATTGTTTCTGTTGATATTACAGTACAAGTAATAACTGCATCTCAAATTTAAATTTGGCTTATGACAGGGGAATATAGATTTGTTCAGGATGGGACCTGCATGTAATGGCTCGGAGTAGCTGACTAGTGGAGGATGATAGGCTGTTTTCATTACTGCCAGATTATCAGCTGGCAAGTTTTAAGTTGTACCCGTGCATTATCTCTTGATCGATGTCATTTATTTTTTTATTTTTTATTTTTTTTTGCAGGTAGCTTGTTTGTGTGGGAGGGTAGGAGACTGGGAGGTAGCAGGAGATAAGCTGCCTTCTGTGGGGAACCATTCCAAGTTGGCTTTCTTCCTTAGCGGGGTGGCTGAACACCGTGGCCAGGGAAGGTAGAGGGAGAAGTTATACCTCCTACTTCTCTATTTTCTGTTCTTTCTGTCTCTCATGGCATCATTAGTCTTCAAATATGGTATAGGTGAGGCATCCTGACCATGTTTGAAAAAGAGTAAATATCTTGATGTGCCAAGCATTGTGCGGGACCCTGGGGATATGAATATAAATACAGTATGGCCTTTGTTCTTAAGCAGCTTATGATTTGAGAAGGCAGACAGACAACCTGAGAGAGAATTTCAGTGCTTTGTAGGTGAAAGCTATAACATTCTCTTGTTATTAGAATTTGATTATGTAGAAAATGTAGTTAGTGAACTCTGTATTTTTTGTACCTTTTAACATTTTATTTTATTTGTTAACTGCTAACCTAGAGAAAAACCAGATAATCAGAACATACACACTGGCATTCAGAAATCTCCTCCGGTCCTGGCCATTGCCAGGGAAGACTCCAGAACTATGTCTCATGGCCTTCATAAGAAGAATGCAGCCTCTAACAATAACTATGCTTTCAGTGTATCACAATGAATATTACCATTCACTGTGTAGCCCAGAGTTTAAAAAGCATTCCACTTCTCAAATGTTCCCTGTCCCTTCTCATTCATTCAGTATAGCTTTGTATTGTTATTTTAATGCGGTTTTTTTTTTTTTTTTTCTGCTTTCTCCTTTTGATTCACAGGTCTTATTCATACTTCATTGAAGTGTCAATGGATGAACTTGATTGGGTCAGAGTGATAGATCATTCACAATATCTGTGTCGTTCTTGGCAGAAATTATATTTTCCAGCCCGTGTCTGCAGGTTAGTTCTCAGTGGTTAATACATGATTTTTATTTTTATATAAGGAGATTTGGACTTTGAGAAGCAGAACTGCATTTTTCATCTTGAAAAAAGAGTTTTTCAGGATGTCAACTAATAAACATATCCTAAGTAAAAAAAACTTAAGAAAGTATGGAAAATGATGCATCTTAGTATTTACAGTGTGTTGTGGAACTATTTATATAGCATGTCTTGTATGATATATATATGTAGTATACACGTGAATGAATGAGAAGGGACAGGGAACATTTGAGAAGTGGAATGCTTTTTAAACTCTGTGCTATACAGTGAATGGTAATATTCCTTTTGATACATTGAAAGCATAATTATTGTTAGAGGCTGCATTCTTCTTATGAAGACCATGAGACATATTTCTGGAGTCTTCCCTGGCAATAGCCAGGACTGGAGGAGATTTTTGAATGCCAGTGTGCATGTTCTGGATATCTGTTTTTTCTCTAGGTTAGTGGTTAACAAATGGGGTTTGACAGAAGAGGTGTTTAAAGTGGGGTTGCATTTGGGGCAAATTATGCTTAGCTAGTGGGGCTCTAGGCTCAGACCGTCTCTTCAGCCAGAGAACCTCTGCTTTTATTGTTGTTATGTGTTGTAGCCCTCGGTATGGTTGTCTTTTAAAAGTATCAAAAAGCTACTGTTTTAATATTTCATCTTCTCTCTTTAGGTATAATATATCATTTAAAATTTCTGAAATTTTATAAAGCCTATACAAATTAGTGAATTTGTTTAGGTGATGAAAGGCCCCTGAAGTTCTGTTGTTTTTTTCTGTTGTAGTTTTCTCACTGGAAATTGCCCTTAGATGTTCTTTACCTTAAAGTCAAAAGATTGAAGGTAGAAAGTGATTGTTTGCTCAGGTGTGTCAGGAAGATAAGGGAGGGGATATGGTGAGTGTAAACCAGGGAGAATATGGGGCTGGCCCCTCACCCAGTGCCTTCCCCACCCTTACCCATGACCCCATCTGATCTCCCACTGTGGCTGATTGGGAGCAGATGGGAAGGCACCACAGCACTTAGTCTCTTGGTCAAAGTTACTCTTACACTTGTGAAACTTGTGGTCTAACAGCAAGAGGCTGAATTTTTTTCCTCCACTTAGGAACTTTACAAAACTGTTCAGCCTCTGGTACAGCAAAAAATGTTGCCTATATATATTTTTTTTTATTGGTATGACTGGACACAATATTGTTATTCAGGGATCCTCTTGTGTGAAAATGAAGAAAATCAATTTTGTTTCCCCAAAGACAGACTAAGGTGTCTCAGGTCTGGCAGGTGCTCTTTTATCAGAGGAGTTTTGAATGGATTAAAATAAGAGGGACAAGAAATTGTGTGAAGATTCCATATCTCAGAGCTGCCTAGGGATACTTCCGGAGTGACGGAGGGATCCCCACATGGAGGAGGAGATTGATGCAGACTCAGGTTATTACCGTTGTCTCTGATTAAAACACAGGCAGCATAACAAAGCATCTGATATGGATTGAAGGACTATGTGTTTGCATTTAATTTGAAGCAACAGGAACACGACTCCTACAACAAATCATCATGAATATAATAACACCAGCCATGACAGTCTATGTGCTTTACCCACCTGAAAGTTCCTTGTATGTATGGAAACATGTGCCTTCGATCATGATCTCTGGTTTTTAGAAAATATACTTTACCTTTATATGTTAGTGAGCATTATGATACTCTTCTTCCCTTATGTTGTCTTTCCTGCGTGGCCTTGACTTTGTTGGCATAGCTGTTATGTGTTTAGGAGTTTGCTGTATTCATGATGCTCGTTTTTGTCTTGGTATAGCCAGCTCCCTATTGTGGTTGAAAAAAACAGAGCCACGGTGATGTTAGAGATGAAGATGACTAGAAAAGGAAGGAGTCTTGATACCCATGTTAATACGAATGTTTTAAAAATTATAACCGCTTTATTATATTAATTACTATTTTCCTTAGTAAACTACCTTTTTTACTAGATTATAATTTTGATAGTGTTTAAAAATGAACCTAAGAATATGTCTCTCTTGATTATCTGAGGATGTCTTGGTGTTTCTTATCTTCACAATTATTTATTGTCTACCTAAACAATGTACTAACTACACTTCTTCCAAGAACTTTGCTGGGCAGATACATTCTTTACTTTATTTCCTTAGCACGTAAGTGTTCAGTTTGCATTATGTTAGTTAATTTGCATGTTTGTATGTCAGCTTTGTTCTTTAGTGTCCTTTGCGTGTTTATCTTGCCTCTGACACTAAAATTACAAGCTCCTGGAGGCAGGGAGTATGGATTCTAATCTTTTAGTATTCTTGCACAGTGCTCAGACTGTGACCTTGTATGCAGTAGGTACTCGATAAATGTTAGCACAGGTTTCATGGTGCCAAGGTAATGACTGTGCAATGAAGAGAGATTGATTGAACATTAATATGTACATTATTCATTGGGACTTTTTAATCAATGTATTCATTAATACATATATGAGTGCTGAAAAATTCTCTGTAATAGTAAACGGATATGAACTGTTTGCAAAGGCTACTTTGTTTTTTACTTCAGGAAACCGAATTTGGAGGTTAATCCTGAAGGATGTTAGTGTCATGTGTTGATAAAGATTACATCTAATACATTCACAAAAATGATAACTTATGAATGGGAAATCTGAGATTACCCTGTCTTCTCTCTGAGTTAGGCTAAACTGCATGTAAATCAGAACCGTGTAGTAGAAAAACAATGGACTGTGGAGTTAGGTAGAGCTCCTGTCAAATCTTTGTTTCACCTCATTATTTGTGTTATGATAAGATTGTGCCTCTCTGAGCCCCAGTATCTGCAGCCATAAAGAATAGGAATAACAACACCTCTTCATGGGGTTTGATGTGAGAGTTAGATGACAGTGTATTGACATCTATGGGGCACAGTTCCTGGTAGAAAGGAGGGGCTTAATAAATGGCAGTCATTTTTATTATTTTTCCTAATTTTAGAAACTCCTGACTGGTGTTTGACCTTCAAAGAGAGTCATCCCTGCCATCCTTGTTGGTCATAATGGCTCTCATTGTGGGGTGACTCTCACCTCAGGAGCCTAGTCTTTTTGGTACTTTGTATTGCCAATCCATATGTATAATCCCAAACATGCCTTAAATAGTTTTATCTTAACAACCTGCTCATCTTAGTATGTGTCTAGCAGTTTTCATGTATTTTGGTTGGTAAAATATATGTAACATAAGATTTGCCATTCTTCTATCTTCTGGAATGTAATTCAGTCAGCATTCATCTCACCAAGATAGTTGATGTTATCAAATGGCAGATAACGTCAGGCTTCAAAGCCAGTGTGATTTTGCCAGCCATGGTAATGAATGCAGGGAAATGGTCTGCTTTGCCTTTCTGGACTCTTTAGGAATGTTTGTGGGTTAAGTGGAGATTGCTCTATGTAGCCGGAAGCTTAGACCAGTTACCCGCTTCTTCAGCCTTTAACTGGAGATGGAGAAAAGGGACTCATCAATTCATGTTCATTCTTTCATATGCTTTGAGAACCATGTTATGTCTTATCAGTCTTTTCTTTCTCAGGAAATGCAATTTCCACTTTACCCATAATCTGTAACCTTCATATTGCCTTCTTGGCTATTGGTAAACTCTCTCCCAGTCCTTTCCACAGCTTTCTTAGATGATCGAGCCTAGTACTCAAAAGAAAACCCTAGTAAGGAATGGTGAATATCGAGTACCCTGTGGGTGCTTTTAAAATTTGGAGCTGTTCCTTTTTGCAATATTGCTGAGAAATGAGAAAACATGAATGTGAATGGATAGAAGCAGAATTCAAAGTGTGCATGTGACTGGTGGCTGGAATTGCAAGTGGGATCTTGGTCTAAATCCTGGGAGTTGGGAGAGAAGAAAGCGGGACTGAAAGCAAAGTTCTCAAGGTTATGTTTATTGAGAGAGTAAAGAAGAGAGTAGGTGGGAGAGGTATTTACCTCAGGGGCTGGTCAGAGATAGAGGAGGAGTAGGAGCATTGTTTACTGGAGAAAAGGCCAGACAGGATGTTGACATGGGTGTAAATTGACAATTTAGAGCATGGCATCAGAGAGATGAACTTGGTCAATAAAAAACTGGGTTTCTTTATTTCCATTTTTAAAAAATTATCAAAATGGAAATATCTCTCATTATAAAGTTATAATGTAGTATATATTTTAAATATTGATAAAACTTGCCCTCTGGAAATGTTGTACCCAATTTTTATCAATTGCATATAAAAATGCCCCTGTCTGTGAACCTTCACCAGTGCAGACACTGTCACCATTTTACCAATGTAATATATAATTTGTTTAAAACAAAAGTCCTATTTGAATTTCTTTATTGGTGAGTTGAAGTATCTTTTAATACTGGCCATTTGTTTGTTATTTATGAAAAGCCTGTTTTTGTCTTCTGCATATTTTTCTTCTGAGATAGTTATCTTTTTCTTTTTGTCTTGTGAGAATTTTGTATCAATCCATACATATGACATTATCCTTTTGCTTGTCGTATGTGAAATGTGTTATTCATTTTTAGTGTTTTATTGGTACTTTTAGCTATGTAAAATTTTACTTTTAAAAAATGTGTTCAAATCTGTCATCTTTTTAATGTTTTCTGGCTTGGTATGATTAGAAGATTATTCCTCACTCTAATATTAAAGAATGTTAAATATATGTATATTTTTTCCACTACATATTTTTTTTAAAGCTTTATATCTAAGTATTTAATACAGTCAGGATATTTTGTATATATCTTTTCAGGTAAGGATAATCAGTTGACTAAAATTTATTTAATGATCATTTCTTGTTATCCTAAAGTATCATCCATATTTATCATGAGCTGGATTCTAGCATGTATTTTACTTAGTTCCGCTAATTTCTTTGATTCTTCCTGAAAGCATTTTAGTTATTGTAGTTCCCTTCCCTCCTTTTTCTTCTTTTCTTAGAATGAGAAATTGTAGTGTGCCATATGTATCATAGAAAAAAAATAAGAGTATCATGGAGCATCTGCTAGCCTGTCTTCTGGTTGCAGTGGTCACATTAGAGGCCATAAGTGATGATAAACATCTCACTAGAATGGTTCTACTTCCACTCACAACAAGAAATTTAGGCATGTTTCACCAGCTAAGGAAATAGATTTCTCTTTATTTATTCACTTGTCACTCACCGATTCAACAAATAAGTGCCTACTTTGTGCTATTGGTGTACTTGATATTGAAGCCACAACACTGAAGAGGACTACCAAGGTTTCTGTGCTCTTGGAATTTGGGAGAAACAGATATAAACAAACAAATGATAAGAGCACATCAGGTAATTGTAAGTGTTGCGAAGATGGTCCTGTGATAGTAGTGGAGGTCAGCAGCGAAGGGTTATTTTAAATAGGGTGGTTAGGGAAGGCCAGAGACGGGGTAGGTGTTTTAAGCTGAGATGAAGGGGGTTATATTTTCTGGTCATTGTTTTATTTATTTATTTATTTATTTTTGTTTGTTTTTTAGACGGGCTTGCCCTGTCACCCAGGTTGGAGTGCAGTAGTAAAATCTTGGCTTACTGCAACCTCTGCCTCTTGGCCTCAAGTGATCCTTCCACCTCAGCCTCCTGGGTGGCTGGGACTACAGGCATGTGCTACCACACACAAATAGTTTTTTTGTATTTTTAGTGGAGGTGGGGTCTTTCCACGTTGCCCAGGTTGGTCTTCAACACCTGGACTCAAGCGATCTGCCTGCTTCAGTCTCCCAAAGTGCTAGGATTACAGGTGTTAGCCACCATGCCTGGCCCATTGTATTAGATATTTACACAGTATGTGAATATTTTCTTTGGTGTACACTTAATGTTATTCGGAAGCAGCTGGTCTATTGTAGGAGACCTTATTAGATGAATACCCTAAGTTTACTGCATGTTGGTGTATGGCATTTTAATCTCATTTATTGCTACTATACATTCTTCTAGGCCCCCCTCATTACTGCTGTCAATAGATACAGCATATTTTTTTTCACCTGTTCTCATTAGATTATAGTACCTGCACAGTGCTATAGATCTACATAAAGCAAATGAGAAAACAAGCATTGCTGTTTATGGAAGCATTCTTTCCCTACCATATTAACACTTGTATAATGTGTGTCTTCTTTCATTTCTCTTTTGTTCCCTACATCTCCATCCCTAAGTGGGCATTGATATATTTATGTACTTTTAAAGGCAGACACTCTTACATTATTCAGTGTTTACTAGGTTGCTTTAGAATCCTAGCTAGAATAATGCTGAGTCTTTACTTGCTTCTTGTGACCGGAGAGCTTTGCAATTCAAGAAATGCCTTATTCAGATGTAAAAGAAACAGGAATAGTTTCATTAAAAAAAAAATCGTTTTAGTTCATACTTAGTTTGAATTGTCCATCTGCCTACAACCTTGATATTATAATTGAACTAGCAAGAGCAACCCTGCATAGAGGAACATTTTTCTTCTAAGAATGCAAAGCAAAATGTAGCCACATGGTGTCACTAAATTGTAACACTTTTACTCTAAGCTAAAGAGAATTTAAAAATTGCTTTTTTACACCATCATATTTAAATATAAATTGTTCTGAAGGTCTGTGATTTGTGAAATAACATGTGAAACTATTTGTACTATTTAAGTCTTCCTGCTGATGTGGAGCATTAATTATGCCCAAAGTCCAGAGGTATATATTTAGGTGCTTGCTAGCTAGCTCTTGAGTTGTCATCTGCAAGGCATAGGAGAAATGTGGGCTTCTGTAGTCCAGTTATTCAGTTTCATGCAAATAAGCTTTTTTAACCTTCCTTTGGAATTTTGAAATAGAGGAGTAACTCAAAGGAGATAGGAGATAGATTCTCTAAATATTTAAAAGGAATCAGAAAACAGAAGAAAGGAGGAATAAGGATAAAGAGAAACAAGATTACAGGACCTCAGAAGAGGGATAGGAAGGGAACAGTGTAACATTTATTGAACATCTTGTATGGGTCAGGCACATCTCATTACCTTGTGTAATTCTTACAATAGCCCTGTAGAAGAAAAACCACTACCTTAATTTTACAGATGAGGAATTTGAGCCTTACAAAAGCTAAATTTGTAACCAGGTCTGTCCGACTCCACATTACATTGCTGCTGCAAGAATCATGGAAAAGAAATAACTCTACCTTAGAGTCGGAGAAGAAGGCATTGAGCCCAGATGAAGCTCTCTTGCTGCCTCTTTGGAAGTAGCAGTTTCCAGCAGTCCTGTAGGGGAGGGCCTGCTGTGGCCAAATTCTGCTAGGGCTGGTCACAGCCACCCAGACTGCACACACACGTGTACTAGTAACGATGACGAACAACCTCTGGGGATGTTTTCTGTTTTAAAATGCTCCAAAGGGAGTGCAGCAACCGTTTATCTAGGTATGTTTTGTCAGTTTGTCTGTAGAGCTTTGAATTTTTCTGCCCCTTAGTTCTCCATAAGATCATTTAAAAATATTATTATAGAGTGAATCTAATGTTCTTAAATCCTGGCTTGTTTTGATTCAGCTGTGTTTAGAAACAAATTGCACATATTTTGAAATTTTTCTTTGCAAAATCTCTTCACATCTTGAATTGCTTTTTTTTTTCAGTTGGGAAATTTTCTGTTTATTATTTTTACCTAGAACCCTTTTATTAGGGGGGAAAACATAACAATAACAACAAAAAATTAAAAAACCCACTGTGCTTTATATTCAGTAAGAACTTTGAGAAATGACTGTTTGTCCTTAAGTTATTCAGTTAAATCCAAGCTTTTTTGTTTTGTTTTGTTTAAAGAATAATAACATGTTAAGCTTCTTTTGTATGAGAAAATAGAACAGGGTTGCCCTTTTCCTTTGCATTGTATAATTCTAGAATATAAATTAATGTCTTAATAAGCTTATTGCATGAGACGATGTTACTAGCACTAATAACCTGTTGTTATTACCACAAATAACCATTGTCTGTTTTTCATTCTGAAAAGGCAAAAACTATATTTGCTTCTGCTAACAGTTGCTTCCCACGCAGTTAGGCCCAGGATTAAGTTTAGGTAGCACCTTCCATGTTGACCATCAAACATCTTTTTTCTCATATTTTTCTTCTTCTCAATACTCCTTTATTACTTATGAGACTTATTCATTCAGACATTCATGCAAGAAACCTTTATTGAACACATGCTGTATTGCAGGCACCTCGTTTAGGTGCCAGGCATAAAAAGATAAGCAAGACCCAGTGGCTGCTCTCAAGAATTTTATGATACAGTTTTTGCCCTTCTAGGCAAAATAGTGAATAAACAATGTTCCGTGTATTCAGGACACTTAACCTAAGGTTGACTCTGCACTGGACTTAGCCAAATCTAAACCCTTTCCTCAAAGCTCTCCATCATTAGGTCCTTCTGCTTCTATAGTGTCATACTTGGTTCTTACAAAAATACCTTTTTTGTCTCACTAATCAAAACTGTCTATTTACTATGTAAATCCTCAGAGAATGTATGTAAATGACAATCTTCTCTTTCTGTGTTACCTTGTATAACTGTGTCAGGTATCTAGGAGTTACTTGGTTATAGTTAAAGCTATCCCTTTTAAGACTTCTTTCTCCAAGATTAAAAGACTCCCTGTGAAGAACTGTAAATTAGGTTGTCACATAAAATAGTAAAAATTCCCAAGAAGTAAATAAAGTCCCCCACTTTGGAGCCAGGACTTGAGCTACTGTCTTTTGCTTAGAAAAATAATACATTTCATAGATATTTCATTGTTGGGTACATGCTGCATGTGAGGAAATGAATGTGAGTCTATCAGGTTTCCTATGCGAAATCTCCTTTAGGAGTCCGTTTTGGTGTACTTCAACTCTCCCAACACTTATTTATGAAACTTAGGAAATCCTGAAGCAAGGAAGGAATAGAATGCAAAGCCATCTAGGACTTGGGGGCTTCTAAATATGAGCCAAGAGCCTCCAGCACAAGGAACACAGACAAGAGTGAGCTATGGATCTGGGAATGGAACCCAGGAATTAATGAAACTGGTGAGGAAGTTTCCAGGACCTTCAATCCAGCTTCTGAAGTGAGTAAGAAAATGCAGTCCATGAAATAAAACTTCATTGATTGCTTTTTGGATAACCAAGAAGATGGAAGGAAAATTAAATCTTGTAGATAAACAAACTTAGATACAGATTTTGTGTGTGTGAATTACATTATCATTTTTCTATCCTGCTCACTTTGAAAATGGTACTCTTAAAAAGATATTGTTGAGTAAGTAGTAATTCTCTCAGTGAAGAGTTAAATCTTGTACATTCAAATTTCACCCCATACTACTTAACAATGATTGCTCTGACCTTTCATAGTATTTATAGCTTGAATCACCCAATTAGCCATTAATTATATATCTTGTATACTGTTAAAATCATTTTGCAGTTCCTGGACCTTGCTTTATATTCCTTTGATAGTAGTGGCTCATTAGATATCTTGTTGAATCTCTTTAGCTCTCTAAAATCCCTGAACACAGGTATGTGGTTAATAATCTATTTTTCTGGAAAATATCCTTTTAACACTGCTATTTTTTGCCAGTGTTAGAAGAAAATAATAGGAAACAACATTTTATATTTTTTTTCCCACAGAAAATATGTTTAAAGAAAACTGTGTGTACAAATACCATGGTTAATAAAATCATCAGAGCTTTCTCAGTTATCATTATAAATGGTAGATGTTCCCTAGATCAGGGTGCTGTCTGTGGATACAGGGTTAGCTCAGGGGAGAGTAGACCAGAAGTAAAACCAGATTGCTTGTCGGCTGCCAGAAAATCTGGGCAGAGTGCCAGGTCTGGTTCACCTTCTAAAAATTCATCTCCCATTATGAAAATATAGGGCTCAATCCCTGCAAGGAATGGTGGTAGCATGAGCACTTGGGCTTCCTTCAGCCCAAATCACTTTATAGATGCGAAGAACGGTGTAGGGAATGGATTGGAGTGGACTGTTGGCGTTGACCTCATTTAAGAACTGTAATATTTTCTTTAGTGGCCTTACTTAATTATGATTTAAATTATAATTTCATAAGTTAATAATTGTTCTTCCAAATAATGTGGGTCATATATACACATGAATATGTTCTTCTTGATAGGAAGCTATAGGTTTAATTTCTAATAGTCATAGAAATTCTGTGCACATTATGAAGCTATTAGAATGTAACAGCTGTTTTAGTTCATCTCATCCTGCAAAAGAAATGTGATGCAGACTAAAATGATCAGTAATTATGTATTTTGTAAGCTAAACCTTCAGTTACAGAAAGAACTAATTTACACATTAGTTACTGATAAAAACTACAGTATGCTGTGAGTTTCAAAGTTAGTGTTATCTCCTGCCTAAGACTATGAAAGTGAAATCTGTGCCAAAAGACGTTTTTCCTTTTTTGAAATCCTCTTTTGCATTGCCCATTGTAATTTTGGACTTGCAAATCAACAGTAACGAAAAACTGCTTGATATTTTTCTAAGGAAAAAAATTAGAAGGACTGTTAGAGGGAGTAGGATTTAGAAGGACTTTATTTTATGTCTGTTGATCAGTGGCTACCATCTGCCTTCCATTTAATGTTGTAGAAGCATGCATGCGTTTCCCAGTTCTGAACAGATGATGTGCATGGTTTGTTGAGATATATGTGTATTCTGGATGTGTGTGTGTATGTATACCTACAGTGCTTAAAATCACACTTGAAGTGTAAAACAGATAATGAGTCTCCATTTGGGGCTCATTTGCATATTCAGCTCTTGTACACAAAACAAAAGACTACAATGACACTGATTTTCTTTTCTACTTGAGAATCAGTACTAACCAGCTGTCAACACATATTTTGATTAAACACTTTTCTTTATTGGGGAACTTCGGGGTACATTCTTTGTATAAACATATTGTTTTCTTTGATTTCAAGGGACATATTTTCAGTATGATTCATGGATACGTCACACTGGTAAGCTGTCATGCACAAAAATATATTTTTCTCTGTAAACTTCCTTTTTACCATTGAATTCTCTAGGGCAAAAGTATGATTAAGAAAAAAATTTCAACTCAAGGTATTTGCCTGAAATAAAGGTGGAGAATATACCTGCTTTAAGTAAACTGAAGATTTTAAAGTATAGATTCATAAACTTGACTTCTCTAAGATTTTTCAAGAAGATTTAGTAGTTCTTTTAATACTTAAAATATGATTTGACTATAGAAACTCTGTTAATATTTTGATATATATTCTAGCCTTCTATGTGTAATCATACATAAACATGTTGTTTACATGTTTATAAAAATGGTATTATGTAGTACTTGTTATTTTGAAACCTTACACATATAACTTTATATTTATTGTGGTTGTCATTCTATATCAGTAAAATCTACTTTCTCTTTAAAATTTTTTTATCTTTAATTTTTTTTTTTAGTCAAGTGCAGTACTGAGAAGTGGAGAAAGAGTAGAATAAGGATTTCGATCTGTAACTGACTGTGAACAATCATTGAGATAATTTACTACCTTCAGACCAGCCTACTTTATCCTTTTAAACAATAGCACAGTATTCTAAATGTATTGTTGCTTGTTGCTTACCAAACCAGTCCCCTATTAAGGGACCTTTAGGATGGTTCCAGTTTTGCAGTTACAGAACAACGTAGTCTTTGCCCATTTGTCTGATCTAAACAAGCAGAGTCAAAGTATTATAATCCTCTCAAAGTGTGAAACATTTTACTAAATGCTATCTACAAATATTGTGCCAGTATATTTCTCTCCACAAATGATAGTTTCTATTTTCCCACATCCTTATCAACAATGGGCATTATCATTATTTTTAATCTTTGTTTGGACTGATAAGCACATCATGGTCTCATTTGTTTTATTATGCAGATTTTTGATTATTTGTAAAAACTAACTGTATACTTGTTGTTGATAGACATCAAAATTTCACAGAAAAGGTGAAAGTTGAATTAGCTTCAAAGGATATTTGAGTTTTGATCAGATGGTTTTATAGGGCTTTCCCCATGAGGTGTCATCTCTTAGGAACAGTGGTTCTTAACTGGGGGTGAATTTGTTCCCCAAAGGTATATTTGGCAATATCTGGAGACAGTTTTGAGGGGGTGCATACTACTGGTATCTAGTGAGTAGAAACCATCTGTGGTTTCTCCCTGCAACAAAGAATTATCCATCTGTAAATGTCAGTAGTGTCAAGGTTGAGAAACTCTGTTTAGGAAATGTTTGCAGTAATGTGATTAGTGAAGGGGGCTTGAATTAGAGTCTTTGGTTAAAATGGTGAAAGTAAATAGCTGTGTAAGATAGTTCAGAAGAAAAACCATTCAAACTTTATGACTGATTGAATATGGAGAAAAAAATCAAGAAGTTGAGCCCAAGAGAATTTTGAAGTTTGGAACCTAAGTGGTTAGGAAATGGGATGACATAGGTAGACAGAAGTTGTGAAGGAGTCAGTTTGAGCTAGTTGCAGCATTATTATTTAAGAAAAAAATGGTGACATTTGCTATTTTATCTGCTTTGTTTTTATATATAGTGAGATTCTTATTTTATGCTTGGTGCCGGGATTGAGTTGGATCTTGGATCACAGAATCTCTAACTAGTACCAAACATGTGGTCTCAGTTCCTCTTTCTGAAATGTTCTCTCATCTCCACTCCTGAAATCCCATCTATTGATTTAGCAAGCTGAAATGCCACTTCCTCCAGGGAAATTTTTGATCTCCCAAATGAAATAAAATTATTTTTTCCTCATTTATTCAACAAATACATACTGAGTGCCTGCTACATGACAGGAACTGTACTGAGACTGGAACTGCAGTGAGGGGTTTCAAACACATCCCCTACCCTTATAGCTAACAGCTTGGTGGAAGAGTCAGATATTAAACAAAATAATTACAAGTAAAGAAAAAATTATAGTATGTGATAAATGTGGAGAGAGAAAAGCACAAGTGGTCAGTAAAGGTATAATAGGAATACTTCTTTTTTTTTTGAGACAGAGTCTTGCTCTGTCACCCAGGCTGGAGTGCAGTGGTGCGATCTCAGCTCACTGCAACCTCTGCCTCCTGGGTTCAAGCAGTTCTCTTACCTCATCCTACCTAGTAGCTGGGACTACAGGCGCCCGCCACCATGCCTAGCTAATTTTTGTATTTTTAGTAGAGATGGGGTTTCACCATATTGTCCAGGCTGGTCTTGAACTCCTGACATTGTGATCTGCCTGCCTCAGCCTCCCAAAGTACTGGGATTACGGGCGTGAGCCACTGTGCCCGGCCAACAGGAATACAATTGAAACTGGGGAGTCAGGGGAGGTCCTTTCAGGAAGAGTTCTTTGAGACCTCAGTGATGATTAAGAGTTAGATAGGCAAAGACAAAAGGAGAAAGCATTTGGAGCAGAGACAGGTAGGAAAATCTTGAGGGAAGAAAGAACTTGGCTTGCTTAAGGAAATGAAAAGAAATCAGTGTGCTGGGAGTGGCAGCGAGGTAGAGGGAGAAGGGTGAGTAATGACTGGGTTGTTCAGGTTTGCATGTGTGTCAGGGGCACATTAAAGAGCTTGTAGTAGTCTATCAAAAGTGCAGCCCCTGGGAAGGTATTGAGGGATATCACATGATCTGGCTTTAGTTTTTAAAGACTTCTTGTCGGGAATGGATTGAGATGGGTGGGAGTGGAAGGGGGAGACCAGTTCGGAGACCTCTGTTGCAGTGTAAGAGAGGTGTGGTGGTCTTGTGTAAGAACCGTGGCAGTGAACTCAAGAGAGAAACAAGTGGATTTGAGATGTGTTCTTCAGCTTATGCGACCTCTAGGTAGCACTGTTAGATACAGGCTTGAAGATGAAAAAGGTCTGGGCTAGAAATAGAGACTTAAGGGTTGTTGACATAGAAGATGATACTTGAAGCCATTGACGCCAGTTAGATCCAAAAGAAATAGAATGTAGGAAAGTGTAGAAGAAAAAGAAAAGAGGACATAGGATTGAGTCTGAAGTGCATCAAAATTTGCTCAAGTAGAAGAGAAGAAGTTGTAAAATGAAATGGGGAGGGAATAGCCAGCAAGAAGAGGACAGTCAAGAGTGTGTGGCTTCAAGAGGGAGGGACAGGTCATCAATGCCAGGTGTCGCTGAGAGATCAAGTAGATGAGGAGTGGAAAGTGTCCATCGGCCCTGACAACACAGAGCACTGTTCACCTTGGCAGGAGCAGTTTTACTGATACAGTAGTGATGGAAGTCAGATTAGAGTGGATTAAAGAAGTAAATGTATACTTTATAATAAAATTAAACATACTTACACCCATTGAGCCAGCAATCCCCTGTTCGCAAAATTCATTCAAAAAAAATATGTATGTAAGTGTGCTTATTGTAGCATTGCTTATAGCTTCAGAAAACTGAAAACTACCAAAATGCCCATCAATAAGGGAATTAATTAAAATTAGAAGGAATTAATTGTATCCATATGAATCAACCTAGAAGGATTTTAATAACAATTGTTAAATGAAAAACACATATTAGGGATACTTTTTTTTGTCAGTAAACAAACAACTATACATATATGTAAATGTTTATTTGGATTTATGTGAGAATAGAGAATGGTGTGGAAGGATATACACCAAACTTTAATATTGATTAAGCAAGTAATATTAGATTTTTCTTTGTCTTTTGTTAAACTTGCTATACCATTGTTTTTAAAAATAAATAGGGTGTTGAAGTTACTTTTTAAAAGTTCTGAGAGATGAGGAAATGAAGAAAAAAAGAATAGATCACTTTTTTTGAGAAACTTTACCATGAAGGTAAAGAAAAGTACCTGGTGGACAGTAGAAATGCATATGCTTTTTAAAGATGAGAGGTGCTAAAGCATGTTTAAATACTGATTAAATGGATCCAGGAGGAAGAAACTGAAGAGGGAGGGAGAAAGACAGTCAGTGGAATAAGAAACACCTCCATTTTGTGTAACAGAAAGAAAGAAAGAATGTTATATTTTTTTATTATGATGACTTCTGTTTCCCTATGCAATCTTCAAGACTGCAAGGCACATGTTTTTAAATGTATCCTACAGAATCTGGGTCTAAAGGAGTCCAAATCACAACTTGACATTTGCAGATTTTGGCTTTTTCAGAAAAATACAAATTGTTACATACCTTGTTTAGAAAATGGTGTTATCTGTGGGTGTTAGTAATAAGGATAGATGCCTTATAGTTCTGGGTGCGGTTGCATGCTCTCTCTTCCTCTCTCTCTCTAATGTCAACTTTTATTTTACAGTCAGAGGGCACATAGGCACGTTTGTTACATGGGCATATTGCGTTTTGCTGAGGTTTAGGTTACAAATGGTCCTGTCACCCAGGTAGTGAGCATAGTACCCAATAAGTAGTTTTGCAGCCCTTGCCCCTCACCATCAGTAGTCCCCAGTGTCTGTTGTTCTCATCTTTATGTACATATGCACCCACACTTTAGCTCCCACTCTTGAGTTAAAAACGTGGTATTTAGTTTTCTGTTCCTGAGTTAATTCACTTAGGAGGATGGTCTCTAGCTGCATTCATGTTGCTGCAAAGGACATGATTTCATTCCTTTTTATGACTGTGTATTATTCCATGGTGTATATATATGACATTTTCTTTATCCAGTCCACTGTTGATGGACACCTAGATTGAGCCTACATCCTTGCTATTGTGAATAGTGCTGCAGTGCACGTATGAGTGCGTGTATCTATTTTGTAAAACAATTTATTTTCCTCCTTTGGGTATATAAAAAATAAAAGGATTCCTGGATTGAATGGTAGTTCTAAGTTCCTTGAGAAATCATCAAACCGCTTTCCACAGTGGCTGAACTAATTTACATTCCCATGAACAGTTTGTAATCCTTCCCTGTTTTTCCACAGCTTCACCAGCATCTGTTATTTTTGGTAATAGCCATTCTGTATTAAAAAGTAAAAAAGTAACAGATACTGGTGAGATTGTGGAGAAAAGGGAACACTTACACACTGCTATTGGGAGTGTAAATTAGTTCAACCACTCTGCAAAGCAGTGTGGCAATTTCTCAAAGGACTAAAAACAGAATTACCATTAAACCCAGCAGTCCCATTACTGAGTATATACCCAAAGGATTATAAATTGCTCTGCTACGAAAACATGTATGCATATGTTCATTGCAGCATTATTTACAATAGCAAAGACATGGAATCAGTCTAACTGCCCATCAGTGGTAGACTTGATAAAGAAAATGTGGTACATATATAGCATGGACTACTATACAGCCATAAAAAAGAATGAGATCGTGTCCCTTGCAGGAACATGGATGGAGCTGGAGGCCATTATCTTTAACAAACTAACCCAGTAGCAGAAAACCAAATGTTGCTTGTTCTCACTTATAAGTGGGAGCTAAATAATGGACACAAAGAGGGGAATAGCAGATACTGGGGTCTACCTGAGTGGGGAGGGTGGGAAGAGGGAGAGGGCCAGAAAAATAACTATTGGATACTATGCTTAGTACCAGAGTGATAAATAATCTGTGCATCAAACCCCTGTAACATGAATTTACCTATATAAACAAACCTGCACATATATCCCTGAACCTAAATTAAAAGTTAAAAAAAAATAAAAAATAAATTTCAAAAAAGGGAAAGCAAAATATTGTGCAGTTTTCCTTGAATGCCCTTTAATCCTTTAAAGGATTATATCTGGCAGGAATGTTACGTTTTTATTAATTTGCAAATATTTTGTGTACAAAAAGATTTTGGCTTTACATATATACAAATAAAACATTTTATTGATTTCTCACAAGTCAAGAATAATAGTAATAGCTGTTATGACTAATGTGAGATGGTATCACATTGTGGTTTTGATTTGCATTTCTCTCATGATTAGTGATGTTGAACATTTTTATCATATGTTTTTTGGCCACTTGCAGGTCTTTTGAGAAGCGTCTGTTCATATCCTTTGCCTACTCTTTAATCGAGCTATTTGTTTTTTGCTTGTGGATTGTAAGTTCCTTATGGATTCCGGGTACTAGACCTTTGTCAGATGCATAGTTTGCAAATATTTTTTTCCCATTCTGTGGGTTATTTGTTTACTCTGTTGATAGTTTTTTTTGTTGTTGTGCAAAAGCTCGTTAGTTTAATTAGGTCCTGCATGCCAGTTTTTGTTGCTATTGCTTTTGAGGACTTAGTCATAAATTCTTTGCCAAGGCTGATGTATAGATAAATGGTATTTCCTAGGTTTTCTCTTATGCTTTTTTATAGTTTGAGGTCTTACATTTAAGTCATTAATTCATCTTGAGTTAATTTTTGTATATAATGAAGGGGAGAAGTCCAGTTTCATTTTTCTACATATGACCAGCCAGTTATCCCAGCACCGTTTATTGAATAGGGAGTTCTTTCCTCTTTGCTTGTTTTTATCGATTTCTTTGAAGATCAGATGGTTGTAGGTGTGTGGCTTTATTTCTGGTTTCTCAGTTCTGTTCCACTGATCTACATGCCTGTTTTTGTACTAGCACCATGCTGTTTTAGTTACTGTAACCTTATAGTATTGTTTGAAGTCAGGTAATGTGATGCCTCCAGCTTTGTTCTTTTTGCTTAGGATTGCTTTAGCTATTCACCCTCTTTTTTGGTTCCATATGAATTTTAGAACAGTTTTTTATAATTCTGTGAAAATGATGTTGATAGTTTGATAGAAATAGCATTGAATCTGTAGATTGCATGGGTCAATATGGTTATTTTCACAATAGTAATTCTTTTAGTCCATGAGCATGAAATGTTTTTCCATTCATTTATGTCATCTCTAACTTCTTTCAGCAGTGTTTTATAGTTCTCCTTGTACATATCTTTCACCTCCTTATTTAGATGTATTCCTAGTGGGTTTTTTGTTTTTGTTTTTCCTCTGCATGTGTGTGACTATTATAAATGTGATTGCATTCTTGGTTTGGCTCTCAGCCTAAATGTTATCAGTGTCTGGAAGTGCCACTGATTTTTGTACATGGATTTTGTATGCCGAAACTATGATGAACGCCTTTATGCACACAAACTAAAAAATCTAGAAAAAATGGATAAATTCTTGGAAACACACAACTTCCCAAGATTGAATCAGGTAGAAATTGAAACCCTGAAAAAAACCAATATCAAGTTTTGAAATGGAAACAGTCATAGTAAACTTAGCAACCAACCAAAAAAAAACAAAAAACCCTGGACCAGATGGATTCACAGCCAAATCCTACCAGCCATACAGAAAAGAGCTGGTGGTACCCATTCTACTGAAATGATTCCAAACAATGGAATAGGTGAGGACTCCTCCCTACCTCATTCTCTAAAGTTAGCATCACCCTGATATCCTGGCAAAGACACAGGAAAAAAGAAAACTACAGGCCAATATTCTTGGTGAACATAGATGCAAAAATCTTCAACAAAATACTAGCAAACCAAATACAGCAGCACATCAAAAAGTTAATTCCCCATGATCAAGTAGGCTTTATTTCTAGAATGCAAGGTTGGCTCAACACATGCAAATCATTCAATGTGATTTACCACATAAACAGAATTTAAAACATATGATCATCTTAATAGATGCATAGAAAGCTTCTGATAAAATCCAACATCTCCTCATGATAAAAACCCTCAACAAACTAGGCATCAAAGGAACATACCTCAAAATAATAAGGGCCATTTATGACAAACCCATAGCCAGCATCATACTGAATGGGCAAAAGCTGGAAGAATTCTCCTTGACAACAGTAAAAGACAGGATGTCCACTCGCACCACTCCCATTCAACATAGTACTGAAGTCCTAGCCAGAGCAGTCAAGCAAGAGAAATAAATAATAGGCATTCAAATAGGAAAAGAGGAAGTTAAATTATCTCTTTTCATTGACAATGATTCTATACCTAGAAAACCCTACAGACTCCACCAAAAAGCTCCTTAGACCTGATAGTTTTTTTGGTTTGGTTTTGTTTTGTTTTTTTTAAGAAAGTCAGGGTCTCACTCTGTCATTCAGGCTGGAGTACAGTGGCAAAATCATGCCCCACTTTACTCTGGAACTCTTAGTCTCAAGTTATCCTCCAACCTCTGAAGTAGCTAGGACTGTATGCACACACCATCACACTTGACTGGTTTTATTTTTTCTTTTTTCTAGAGACAGGGTCTCACTGTGTTGCCCAGTCTGGTCTCAAACTCCTGGGCTAAAGTGATTGTCCTGCCTTGACCTCCCAGAGTTCTGGGATTATAGGCATGAGCCACCAAGAGTTCTTAAAACAACTCTTGGAGGCAGTCTTTATTTATTATCTTCATTTCACACAGCCTCAGAAAGATTAAGTAATTTCTCTAAGATCTCAAAATCAGAAAGTTTAGGATTCTAACTTGCCGACGTCCAGCTTCGTAATTGGTTATGTTATACATTGTCACTGAGAAGGAACCTACTCTCATATCTAAATAACTTTTCCTCCCCATTTGTAAGCCTTAGAAGATATGTGCCTTGCCTGGGACCTCTTTGTTTTTTGGGAAGCTTTGTTTTTAATATTGGCATTATCAGGGGATTCTGACAAAGTCTTCATGGTGATATTCTAATACCTTATTTTTCTCAACAGGTAGAAGGCTTACATTATTGTCATAATGCCTGGAAGAAGGAGGAAAATTATTGTTTATTAGCTAAGATGTGGTTTATAACATAGGTAATGCCCACAATTTTCCAGACACTGAGTATTTCATTTGGTCTTACCCAGGAGATACATATTATTGTCCAACTATTATGTTTCACAAATGAGGAAACTGAGGCTTAGAGAGCATATTGAACTTAAAATCACATAGCTAGAACATAACAGCTGGGATCGAAGCTGAGATCTGTCTGACTCTAGAGGTCTTTTTAAACATACAGTACTGTCTTTTCCATCTCTGTTTATCATCTTGTGGCAATATCTTTGTTTTCTGTGAGGCTTCAAATATTTTTAAAAATGTTTTATTTTGGACTTTGGATTCTGAAGCAATAGCTTTTACTCCAGGCGATCAAATCTCTCTCTTTCAACTCTCTCTCTCTCTCTAACACATACATACACACACACACACACACACACACACACACACACACACTCTTTATAGGACAAGGATAATATCCATATGCTTGCTGTATATCTCTTAATGTTCTAAAAGCATTTGCCATTTGACTTTCCAGACCCTTAGTAGGTCTGTAATTTGGGAGTTGTCAGATATACATTTGGATGCTTAAATTAGTAAGTCAGGATTTTAATTTTGCTGTTATAGTTAGTAAATGGTGCCAGATTGAAAACATTTTCATGATCAAAGAGTGGGATACATACTAGTTATCATTTTATTTAGTCTATTTATACTGTGATGATAGGCCATGCAGACAGGAAATATTAGAATGTAGAATGTTAGGATGTACCTCTGGGATGTGAATCTAGTCCCCTGAGAAACTTTTCTAGTTCCCAAAGACAGAGGCATTTCCATGATGACCGTGGCCTTTTGTATATGATGCCCTTGTTAGCTGAATATTCATTACCTCAAGCCTTGCAATTTTGAAGGTTGCATAGGGAAACAGAAGTAATCATAGTATAAAAATGTTACTAATGAACTGTCCACGTGTAAAATTAGTTCCCACTCAAACATTCATCCCTGATGAGTTTTATTCCTGCCCATCCCATTAGTTATAGCGTTTTACTGATTGTTGGGAAGATGTAAAATCAGTGTACTCAATTGCAAAGTCAAATGGAAGATTTTGCAAAAATATGAGAAATAAAGATTTCATGAAATAGAGAAAAGTGAGATTGAAGAGCTGCCAGACTGACATACGAAGCCATTGGCAAATAAAATTCTGGCATTATTAGACTAGTGAATAATTGAAAAAGAGAAAATACAACAAAATGATGACATGGTAGGCATTTCAAAAGAAGAATCTGACAATTAAAAATTGAGGGAATGTTGGTGATGTCCAGGTATTTTTGGAGGAATATTCTTCACTATAATTGTGCTGGGAAAGTTAGTAAATGCTAGAAAAACTAAAAGATATCTAACAACTGTTTATCGCTGCTACTACTATTAGTATTTTGGTTAGCACATAATTGCATTTATTAATACATTTTGTTAAGCAGAAAATTTAATATATACTTACATTTAATCTCAATTTTTAATGTAATGAAATCCCTTTTCCACATTCACTATGGAATTTTGGTCCTTATTTTAGTGAATTCACTTTAAATGTCCATTTTCAGATAACTGTTGTTCTGGAGTAATGAGAACCTCCTGTGATGGGTTATATATTTGTCTTTGTGTGTCTATATGCCTTCCCTCTCCAGTTTTGTTGGTAATGAACAGCAGCAACAAACTGTTGCTGGAGAGTTAGAGAAGGGGTGAGTCATCCTTAATAAATTGTCTTTTAACCAGTGAGGCAAAGAAACAGAACCTTGAGGAGCAATAATCTATTCTAGAAGAATAGCTAACCAGCAGATTATACTTTTATATTGGAGAAAGGACTCCACTCATTAAATCAAAAGGCATTGCATAAATAAAGATTTCCAGTTTGGGGGTACTTCAGGGGACTGTAACCGTGTTGTTTTTGAAGTCTTTGTTTCTCTTTAGTAGCATCGTCCATAGCTTTGATGTTACTCAGACTCTAAGATGAATACATTTTGGAGCTTCCTAATCCATTTAAAAAGGAAAACGTGTTTGTAACTTTACCAGCCGTAATTTGGCCTGCTGGTAGATTTGGCAGGCTCCGCTGTAGCAGCAAGAGTGGAGTCTGATGTACCCTGCTGGCTGCTTTGACTGCAGCCAAGGTTCTGGAAGCCCATTATTTCTGAGGATAACATTCCTTTTTGAACTTTTTTTTGTTTGTTTTTTTAAGTCTTAAAGTCTGGGGAATACCCCAAGGTGGTGATAGTATCCAAGTATTCAGTATTTTGGGGATTTTGAAATCTGTGAAAAGGACATAGATTACTTGAAACTGTAATGCACAGTTGATTTTCTGGTAACTTCCAAACAGTATGCAAGCCCCGACCTAATAAAATCAGAAGGTTATTTTTGGGGGACTTGAAAAGTAAATGTATACCTTAAAGCCATTCTCTAAATAGAGCTCGTTCATTATGACCCACATTTGCATTCATGCCTCCCTTGAACTTAGGCCAGAATATTTATCTGCAGTTTAACTAGCAACTTGTTACCTAAGTGCTTGATTTAAAGTAGTTGGCATTTCCATTTATTTTTCTTTTATTGGAAAAGTTCATACCTCTGAGAGGGGTTGAATTCATTATTGTGAAGTTTAGATAAGTCCCTTGATCTGGAGACAAAACATTCGCAGGATTTGTGTGACTGTCTATATAGCACCTGTGTGATGGGCACATCATCAATCTCTTAATAGTTGTGAGATTGCTTTTCACTGAAAAGTGTGATGTGTGACTGACTCCTTCTCCTCCACTTTATGGCAAATCTTGTAGCTTGTATATCATGCTAACTGTAAATCTTAATTTATGTTTGTCAAAGGATTTGACACTGAGATTTACCTTCTTAGAAGCTAAAAAGATTCAGTACCATATGGTTTCTTTTATTAGTATGATCAAGAATATGTTTTCATCAAAATGATGAAAAGTTGACACTGAGACGGCTAAACTAGTAGTAACTAGTATATTTTGTTTAATGTCTTTCATGTGCCCAGTATGAAAAAATATATAGAAATTCATTGAATCCAGAACTTCCTGTTCCCAATGGTTTAGTAATCAGTCTTAGAATTTTTTTTTTTTTTTTAAGAGATAAGGTTTTGCTCTGTCATCCAGACTGGAGTGCAGTGGCGTGGTCATAGCTCACTGCAGCCTTGATCTACTGGGCTCAAGTGATCTTCCCGCCTCAGCCTCCCAAGTAGCTGGGACTACACATGTCACAATGCTCAGCTAGTAAAAGATCTTTTAAGTTATATCATTTAGCTAGATTATTAATGGAAAGTCTTATCATTGTCTCTTTTTTCTAAGGATGGAAGGATTATTTCTGTTGGCTCTGACTCTTACAGTAGAGAATATCCTACATTGTCTAGAATCTTTTAAAAAGGCTTTTTAGGGAGGTCTCCCCTCAACTAGTATTAGGGACTGTAATGTAAGGGATAACCAGTTTGTTCTTTCCCAACACTCAAACCTTCAGGCTTAAAGATGCTAGAATTAAGTTAAGCTGGCTGAGATGACAGCTTTGTGTTGAATCTGTTTTAGTGACCAGCCTGTCCTCTCTAAATCTAATCAATTTCAAGTGAAATTATATTCCCTAACCGCTATCTTGGCATTAATTTGACTTTCAGATTGACCCATCATGGTGTGGTAATCCAGTTTGTCTTCTGCTCCCTTCATCTCACCATACTTAGGGTCTGATGGCTTTTTCTAATACAGTCAGCCCTGTGTATCCACACATAGAACCAACTGCAGATCAAAAATATTTGGGAAAAACAAAGAAAATTAAAATAACAATACAATTAAAAATATGTATAAGAAACAATATGGTGCAACAACTATATACATAGCATTTAGATTGTATTAGGTATAAGTCATCTAGAGGTGATTTAAAGTATACAGGATTTGACTGATGTGGGTTGAAGAAAAAATATATACAGGAGGTTGTGTGTAGGTTATACTATACAAATACTGTGTCAATCGATGTAAGGGACTTGAGTGTCTGTGGATTTTGATATCCTTGGTGGCAGTATGAGGGTCCTGGAACCAATCCCCCAAGCATACAAAGGGATGAACGTATATTAACAATATGCTCATCTAATTAGTCAGAGTCCAGGATATTGATCTGGCAGTATTTACCATGCAGCCATAGAGCGCACTCATGCGCTCGCTCGCGCGTGCTGTCTCTCTCTCTCTCTCTCTCTCTCTCTCTCTTTCTCTCTCTCTCTTTTTGACAGAGTTTTCGCTCTTGTTGCCCAGGTTAGAGTACAATGGTACGACCTTGGCTCATTGCAACCTCCACCTCCTGGGTTCAAGCAATTCTCCTGCCTCAGCCTCCTGAGTAGCTGGGATTACAGGCTCCTACCACCACACCCAGCTAATTTTTGTATTTTTAGTAGAGATGGGGTTTCACCGTGTTGGCTAGCCTGGTCTCAAACTCCTGACCTCAGGTGACCCACCTGCCTCGGCCTCCCAAAGTGCTGGGATTACAGGCATGAGCCACTGCACCCGACCCATTTTTTTTTTGGTTTTGTTTTAATCCTTGGGATTGGCCCAACTTTGCCATCTTGTTCTTCTCAAGAGTATTTTGCCTTCATGAGGTAGTCCTGCCATTAATTCCTCTTTCTGGACTACTTTTTACTTCTTCTTTCCATATAGTCGGTGTAGTAAGTTCAACCAGAACACTTTGTGCAACCCAGGCATTCATCCCGTTGATCTCATTTTTGTTCTGTCTTTGCATGAAGCCTACATATGCTGGACACTGCTTCCGATTTCTATACTGTGTGGTTGACTTGAAGATGGGAAAATTCCAAGATACGGAATTGGACTTAAGCAAAGATGCCCTAAATTGCATCTTGATCCTATGCCAAATGTTCCAGTCCAGCTTTACTATATTCCTGCTATTTGGATGATATTTAGATCCTATTCCTGATATTTGGATGCTGAGCCACCTCATAGTATCATACTTTGATTTTCATTCAGCTTGTGATTTCTTATTCTTTTCTGTAAATGTAAATGTATATGGAGTGAATGGTAAATGGCAGAGTAGGAATTCCTGGGTCTTGGGCCACCACACTGAAAATCCCTAATAATTTCTACATTCTGGGTGTTTGTAAAATCTTCCTTCCTGGGTCTTTGTAAAGTCTTCGTTTCTTTATACCCCCACCTTAAACCCTGACTTCAGCATCTCTAGTTTGGACCCTGCTCTTTACCCTTTTCTAGTCCATTCTCCACATTGCTGTGACCCTGAAATGTAGAATAAACCTGTTGTTCACCAATGTAAAACCTTTGAGTGGCTCCTCCTTGTCTATATCATGAAACCCAAGATTCATAGCACGGAGGCAATATAGTACATTGGCTAAGGGTGCAGTTCTAGAGTCAGTCTGCCTGGCTTTGAATTTGGCTTTCATTTAGTACCTGAGTGATTTTGGCCAAGTTACTTGCCCTCTCTGTCATCAGTTTGCACACCTGTAAAATGGAGATAACAGTAGTGGCTTCTTTGTAGGAGAAGGTTTGCTATAATGAGTAAATTGCATAAAAATAATATAAAGGAATTAAAACAATGCCTGGCATAGAGTAATGCTTAGTAAATGTTAGATGCCAGCTTACTTTACTAGTCTCTTTTCCTGCTGAAACATTAAGCTCCAACCAAACCAAACTGCTTCTAGATTCCAAGTGCACATATGCTAGTCCATTGTTCGGTATCTTTAAACATGATATGCCCTTTGCCCGGAATGACCCTCGCCCTGCCTGATGCCTGAGCATTGTGTTCCCTCTGAAGATTTCCCAGACTAGTGTGAATAACCTGAGTACTGTAGGTATTGAGGATGCAGTGAAATACAGATTGCACAACATGTCTGCCTTCATGGAAACTGTGTTCCAATGGGGGGGGGGGGAGAGAGAGAGAGAGAGAGAGAGAACTAAATAAATAAATCAGGGAAGAGGATGTTTACGGGGTGGATTTGCAATTTCAAATAGGCAAGGCCTCATTATAAAGGTGACACCTGAGTAAAGACCTGAAGATTAATGAA
The DNA here is from genome assembly GCF_001604975.1 of Cebus imitator. NCBI lineage: Eukaryota > Metazoa > Chordata > Mammalia > Primates > Cebidae > Cebus > Cebus imitator. Next base: position 993,183 of record NW_016107861.1, read on the forward strand.
CAAGCCAATGTGGGCAAAGAGTGTTCCTGGCTGAGGGGACAGCAACTGGCCCTGATGTGAGAACATGCCTGCTATGCTCCTGGCATAGTAAGGAGGCCACTAGGGGTGAAGCTGAAGAGAAAGTAGTATAAGACGATGTCAGAAAAGAAATGGGGTCAGATTGCATAGCACTTGGTTGAGTAAGACTGACAGCCACTGGGGGGTATTGAGCCAAGGAATCTTGTGATTTGATTGTTCTAACTACTAGGTAGACCATAAGTTGTATAAGGGCGGACACATTCTAACAAGAATAATTTAGACAAAAGATAGTGGTGGCTTGGATGAGGGTAGAAGCAGTGGAGGTAGGGATTGCTTTAGATTCTGATATATTTTGAAGTTAGGGCCAATGGCTTAGCCAATAGATTTGATATGGGTAAGGAATAAAGAAAGGAGTCAAGGATTATATCAAGATCTTTGGCCTGAACAACTGAAAGGACAGAAGTATAGTAGACTGAGATAAGAAGGACAGTGAAGAATAGGTTTTGGAGTAACTCATTTTGAACATTTTAGGTATGAGATGGCTTTTAGATGTCCAGGTGGAGATGTTGATGAGGAAGTTGAATATATGTCTAACGTCCAAGGGAGAAGTCTGTGCTGGGTACATAAATTTAGGAGTTATTAAGCAATGAGAGGTTCAGAACTGGAGGAAGATGCAGTATGCAAGATTGAGAAGAGCTGCCTGTGAGGCAGGGGCAAAGTGGTGGCTTGGTGAGGATAGTTTTTTGAAAGCCAAGGAGGGAAGTGTTTTCACAGAGGGTGGAGTGATCAACTGTGTCGGGTGCCAAGAGGTCATGTAAGATGAAAACTGATGATTGATGACTGAATTTGGCAAAATGGAGATCCTGAATGCCCTTGAGAAGCAGTTTTAGAGGAGCGGTGGGAGGAAAGCTGAGTAGGAGTGGGTTCAAAATGGAGAGAGGAACTGGGAACAGCATGTATAGACAACTATTTTGAGAAATTTACCTGCGAAAGAAAGGAAAGCAGGGTGGTGGTTCCCTGCTCTCTGAAGGCTAAGCTGCACAGTCACTTCTGGTATCAACTGAGTGGGAAAAGTTATTTTTGTAGAAACCTTGTTATTACCGTTAAGTTTTTTTTTTTTTTTTTCTCCTGACAGCTGTCATTTTGGATTGCTTTTCTCCTTTAGTTTGACAGTTCCTAAGTTAGGACCTACTGAAATCTCACTTTCTTCTTGAAAAATACTGTGCCAGCCTGTTTGGGGACAAACATACTACCCTCCAAAGCAGGTTGCCAGGGCTCTCAGTTTAGAGACACCACATTTCCTAAGACTTGGGGCAATGCCATATGAACAAAGGATAGCTAATATATATTGAGTTGCTTCTGTGCTAGCGCAGTGTTGGGTGTTTTATATCAATTATCTAACCATTATAGCTGTTTGGGTGATAGAGATTCATAAACAGAATCTTAGAGGTAAATAACTGGAATTTAGCATCATGTTTTATCTTACCAGGTTTGATAGCTAATTGGAATAGTGATGGATGTTTTATGAATGTCTCTCAAGTGCGAGGGACATTTATGAAACTGGGCATTAAAAGGAGTCACATTGTAGGTTACTTTTAAAAAATATTATGAACTTCTGGTTGAGAATATAGCCTTCACTTGTTTACACTGAAATGCTGAATTTGGGAAAAAATAGCCCAATCCAATGAAAACCCTCCAAAAGATCTTAAATCCTTAGAATTTACAAGTCAGCTTTACCCATGGGTTCTGTTGTCCCTTTCTGCAGTTATTGATTTTTCCTGGTGCCTTTTCTATAATGCCTGCCTGGCTGTATCCGTTTCCTTATGGATTTATTGCTCATCTTTTTACATTGCTCTCTTCAGAGGAATACTATGTCAAACTTTTATCCCTTTTATCAGGTTACAACAATTTAAAAGTAGATTGTGCTCTTGCCCTAAACGTATTGACAATGACCCTTAACAATATTTGAATTATAGTTCAGTTTTCAGGTAAACATCTTAGTACATTGTTTCTTTTTATCTATGGGCCTCACTTCTTTACCTATTTACATATCTCTAGGGAAAGATTAATGCATGAGTTGGGGAGAAAAAAGATATTTTACTTTGAAATTGCTCTATTCTTTCTTCCAAGATGCCATCTAGGAATGCACTATTTTGAACTTTGTAGGCACATTTTCATTTTAAAAGGAGAGGAAAAATGACTTGAAGAAATGTGTTGGCGAAACCTGAAAAGAAAGCTCTACAAAAAAAGAACTCTAGCCCTACAAGAGAACAGGAAGAAATGATTACTGATGATTTCAATTTTCAGTAAATTACAAAGCATACGTAATAGACTTCGAAGAGAGATGATTCCTATGGCATACTTCATGCTGCCTTCACAGATAAGTGTGTAAATTAAAGGGAAATGAATTGTTTCAGCCTGATAAATCTATACCATTTTGGTGGAGTGAAAATGAGTGAAATTGAAATAATTCTATTACTTCTTACTGAAAATGTAACATATAAATGTTTTTTATGTGTTTCTAGAGAATAGTATACTTATAGATTTGCTGCAAATAAACATAATTTTGAATCAGAGATAACTAAATGAATATAAAAAATAAGGATATAATAGTGTTTTATGTAATTACACTGCAAAATTTGAAAATTTGAAATATTTCTGTATAGGTAGGAATGCTTTTCTTTTTAACTCCTTAGAAATAAACAAAATTTTCACAATAGAAAAAAACCTCATTCATGTATTCATTTAACACATAATTACTGAGAGCCTACAGTGAGCCAGATAAGTCTCTGCCACCAAGGAACTTATATTTTAGAAGTAAAGATGGATAATAAATAATTACATAGCTGATTCTACCATTTCACTTATCATGTGTTATGTGCTGTGAAGTTTAGGATTCTTTGAGAGGTCCTCCCTGAGGAAATGAGGTTTAAGCTGAGACCTGAGGAAAGACAGGAGATAACCAGTTGAAGGGGAGGCAGAGATGGCACAGGAGGAAGGAACAGCATGCACAGAGACCCTGAGATGAGAAGGAACTTGATGGGTTCAAACAACTGAATGTGGGTGCAGCAAGTGAACAAGGGTAGAGAAGCCGAAAATGCTGTGGATTTTGAACTTTATTATGAAAGCAAGGAAAAGCTATTAAAGGATTTTTAAAAGCAGGTTTATATTTATTTTACCTCATTATTATTATTATTATTATTATTATTATTATTATTATTTGAGACAGCGTCTTGTTCTGTCGCCCAGGTTGGAGTGCAGAATCATGATCATAGCTCACTGCAGCCTCCACCTCCTGGACTTAAGTGATCCTCCCACCTCAGCTTCCTGAGTAGCTGGGACTGCTGGCATGTGCCACCACACCCAGCTAATTATTTATATTTTTTGTAGAGAGGAGGTTTTGCCATATTGCTCAGTGAGAGATGTATCACTCTTCCTTTCACTTGAACACTTAGGGGGCATTGTCACATTATTAATTGGGCCTACTTTCAATATTGTCATGTTTCAGGGAATAGGGAGGCCCGAGGAGAGAGAGGGACATGGGGGAACAGCCAGTTGATGGAGGAATCAGGTAAATGGAGCAACATTTATCCTTTGAGTTCACCATTTTATATGGGTGAGACTCGTGACGCTCCAGATACAATTACAGTGGCAACATCAAAGATCACTAATAACAGATCGCCATAACAGATATAATAATAATGAAAAGGTTTGAAATATTGCAAGAATTACCAAAACGTGAGAGAGATATGAAGCGAGCATATTCTGTTGAAAATACGGTGCTAACAGACTTGCTCAACATAGAGTTGCTACAAACCTTCAATTTTTGAAAATCACAGTATCTGCAAAGTGTCATAAATCAAAGAGAAATAGAACAAAGTATGTTTGCATTAAAAACATCACCATGTATATCAGTTAGGGATACATTTTAGTACAAATCAGAGGAAATTTTGGCTTAAATAATTGGGGTGTTTTTTCCTATCAGATAATGGGTTGGTATAGAAGTTCCACAGTACCTTCAGAAGCCAGACTATTTCTGTCTTTCCACTCTGATATTCTTGGTATGTTGGCATTTGTCCTCATTCTTGTCTTCGTAGATCCACCCCTAGCCCCTTGTCAGTTTTCCAGGCAGTAAGAACAAGAAAGCCTAGCAGGAAGGGGCAAGGCCTGTTTCAGGAAAGGGAAAGGATAGAACCTTTGTGTCATCCTACATCCCTTTTTCTCATGTACCACCTCTAATCCATCAGCAAATCCTAGGGCCCTACCTTCAGAATATATAGAGAATTGTAACCACTTCTTGCCATATCCATTACTACTATCTTATCCAAGGCATCACCTTCTCTTGTTAGGTTACTGCCATGGCTTGATACCTTGTCTGCCTGTTTCCATTCTCACATTCTGAGAGTCTATTCTCAATCCCTGGAGCATTTTTTGTTTTTTTAAAAAAACATTAAGACATAATTCACATATAAAATTCATCCTTTTAAAGTGTGCAATTCAGTGTTTCTTAGTACATTCCCAAAGTTGTGCAACCATCGCCACTATCTAAACCCAGAGATTGTTCCTTTCTGAACACAAGTCAAAACCTTCTTAAAACTGTCCAGTCATGGCCGGGCATGTTCGCTCACGCCTGTAATCCCAGCACTCTGGTAGGCCGAGGCAGGTGGATTGCCAGAGGTCAAGAGGTCAAGACCAGCCTGGCGAACATGGTGAAACCTGTCTCAACAAAATTTAGTTGGGTGTGGTGGCATGTGCCTGTAATCCCAGCTATTTGGGAGTAGGCTGAGGCAGGAGAATTGCTTGAACCTGGGAGGCGGAGGTTGCAGTGAGCCGAGGTTGCACCACTGCATTTCAGCCTGGAGACAGAGCAAGACTCTGTCTCAGAAAACAAACAAACAAACAAACAAAAACCTGTCCAATTATTCTTCATCTCTGAGTAAAAACCAAACTTCTTGAATGGTCTGCAGTGCCCTGCATGATCTGGCTTCCTCTTACCTCTCAGACTTATCTCCTACAACCGTTTCCCTTTATCACTCTTCTTCTTTTTTTTTTTTTTTTTTTTGTTTTCTGAGATGGAGTCTTGCTCTGTTGCCCAGGCTAGAGTGCAATGGTATAATGGTATATTCTTCGGCTCACTGCAACCTCCATCTCCTGGGTTCAAGTGATTCTCCTGACTCAGCCTCCCGAGCAGCTGGGATTATAGGTACTCGGCACCACTCCTGGCTCATTTTTGTATTTTTATAGAGGTGGGGTTTCCATGGTCTTATTGTCTGTTGTCAGTAATAACATGTTCAACTATTCTATTATTCTGACATTCTTTTTTTTCATGCTCTTTATATGGGGGAGGCTTAAAAACAAACATTTGAATAAATATGAATCATATGTACTTTAGGAGTCTTTCATCTGAGTTGACCAGAAACATTGTCTTTAAGTTTCTATTCATCATTATACCTATGTCCAGCATTAAGACAGCTACTGTGTTTTCTTGACTTGACGTCCTTCTCATCAAGCTGTGAATGTATGTGAAAGAGAAGGTCCTTGTTTAGTACAGACCACAGGAAGGCAATGCTGTGTATAAAGGATTGCCACTCTTGCATGTAGCATCATAGAACGCAGCATGAGATACTTCACAGCTCTACTTTGCTTTGGACTTAAATTCAGAGTAGTGATTTTATGTTGTTAAAAAATTTATACTTAAACCCTTAGGTATCTTAACATTCGCTTCCAGTGAGGCACCGCTGAAGCTCTCCTGCTAGTCAGCACAAGTCTTTGCTGTCCAGGGATAGCAGTATTTTCTTGAGATAGACTTTTTATTCTATAAATCTTTATAAAGTTTGCACTTTGGGTTGACCTTCAGGTATAAGACATACTGCCTTTGTTTAGTGCTTAAAAAAGAACAAAAAGTAAATCTGAACAGAGCCAGGCTTTTCTTTTTCTTAGAATTTTGTATCTGCTTTTATACCATATAAGTGCCCAGAGGCATCTTAAGATGGACATGATTTTATCAATCTTAAATAAAAAATAAATGCTTTATAGGTTTGGGATTTGCAAGTCTGTAATATGCTGTAAGCCAGCAGAATCTGTTGTAATACAATAAAGTTTATTGTAACATAAACCAATTTATCAAAAATATGGCTCATGGATTACTAGCCTAATCCATAAAATCAGAGCCCCTATGGAGCATTTCATATTAATTTATTACATCTCCACCATTTGTATTATTACTTAGCACTTATTACATGCCAGTGATTTCTTAGGCACTGAACAAAATCAAAAGATGGAACTTGACCCAGGCCAAAAAGTTGTTTGATCTTTGGCACAGTAGCAAGGTATAAGAAGAAAAGTCCTACTTTTCTATATGCCCCCTTTTGGTGCCTGTGCCCCTAGTATACTTTTGAGTTCTAAACTATTTCAGTCCCATTTTAAAATTTGGAGTACATATAGAAATGCTTATGATTCACATGTTCCATTCATTTTAGGTATTGATAAAGAGCCTTGACTTTTAAGGAAAAAGCACTAATGACATCAACATCCCTACTCTGTGAGAAACATTTAAGATTGGCAGTCCAACCACCTAGAAGTTTCTAGAAATATTTATTTCTCTTAGCCTGTGAGCTCTAATAGAGCACTATTTTTCTTTAGTTGAACATATATGAGCCTAACACAGAATCACGTTTTAAAATATTTTAATGCCTGCAGTCAGGCCTCATTTATCTCTTACAATTGGTTTACATTCTATTTTATTTGTGGTGGGTTTTGCACCCAAATTGAATTGGTTTAACCACTAGTTTTACTTTCATCATTTGGCTTGTACCCAAGGAATATAGATCATTTTTCATATTATCCTGAGAAAAATATAATCAAATAAATCTCTTTTAAAAATTAATAGACCATTTAAAGTCAACTAGTAGTGATTTGCAAATTATTTTTGATCATCTGTGCATCTGCCTTTGGTTAATATCAAAAGTTGGCTGTGGCACAATATAATTCTTGAGTAGAACAGTGGTATCCTGCTTATAAATACTTGTAACATCAGCCACCTGACCTACGTGAATTCAGACACCAGTGTCTCAGATTCTTTACTGAATGTCTACCCATATTTGAGATTAGTATTAACCCCAAGTTCATTAGGTTAGAGGAATAAATATACTTTATAAGACTGAAGTCATTATTGTTTACATTAAATATTGCAAATGTTATTAAAAATTTGGTAAACAGGTCTGGGTGCAGTGTCTCATGCCTGTAATCTTAGTGCTTTGAGATGCCAAGACGGGAGGATTGCTTGAGGCTAGGAGTTTAAGAGTTTGCCCAGGTAACATAGTGAAACTCTGTCTCTATGAAAAACTTAAAAATTAGTTAGGTTTGCTTTAATCCCAGCACTTTAGGAGGTCAAGGTTGGTGAATCACTTGAGCTCAGGAGTTCAAAACCATCCTGGGCAACATGGTCAAGACCCTGTCTCAAAAACAAAAAAACAAAACAACCCCCCACCAGATTAGCTGGGTGTGGTGTTATGTACCTATAGTCCCAGCTACTCAGGAGGCTGAGGTGTAGGGAACACATGAGCCTGGGAGGCAGAGGTTGCAGTGAGCTGAGATTGCGCCAGTGCACTCCAGCCTTGGCAACAGAGCAAGACTCTGCCTCAAAAGAAAAAAAGAAAACAAAAGAATTAGCTAGCTATGGTGGCACATACCTGTAGTCCCAGCTCCTCTGCAGTCTAAGGTGGGAGGGTGGCTCAAGTCCAAGTGTTTGAGGTGACAGTGAACTATGATTGAGCCACTGCACCCAGGCTGGGTGTTTCTTTAAAAAAAAAACCAAAAAACAAACAAAAAAGATAAACAAAGGCTATTTACTAAGGTAAATTTTGATAAAAAACTAATCTAGATAATAATTTGGGAGTATTGAAATCACTCCTGCTTATATATAAGAAATGTTAAAAGAAATTACTTCTGCTTATATATAAGAATGTTAAAATATTATGTAGATAATACCTGTCAGTCCCAGAATTTAATTCTGGGTTGCAGAATTAAAATCACAATGAATACTTTATCACGTCTCCCACTCCTCCCACTCCCATTTGCCTTTTATTGTTGGTGTTGACAACGCATGTGTTCCTCAGAAACCCCTTAATTTCCCCAAAGTAATTTGCAATTCTGTCTCTTGGGTTTAACACTATGGACTTAACCATTACTTTTTTATCTTAAAAAAACTAATGAATTCCTAGGCATCAAGTGTGTAGGAATAGATTTATACTGAGATATTCTTTCTGACAAATTAGTACTTCAGTACTACAAATTTGCAAAGAGTGGTTTTGGATTCTAACATATGGGTCTGATGTTTAATTTTATCAGTAACTATTATTAAGAGTACAGATTAATCAATTGCATCAAAGAGACCCAAGGACTTTGATAAAGAGTAGAAGGTTATTTTTCTTTCACTTAACAGTCCAGGTCTGGTAGGCAGGCTCTTTTTCATGACCTCATGGTACTCAGGCTGGTAGGGTGGCTCTGCCGTCCTTCAGGGTGACTGCTATGGTTCCTTTGGTGGATTCTATGATTGCAGAGGAGAGTATGCCCAGTGTATTAAGACTAAGGCTTGAAAGTGTTATATATTACTACCACTCGTATTTCTTTGGTAAGAACTTAGTTACTGGCTGTACTTACTGGCAAAGGAAAATGGAAAGTGTAGTCTTAAGTTCAGTGGCCATGTGCCAGCTAAAATTTGCTGTAGAAGAAGAGAGGACAAGTTTTAAATGTCCACCATTCAGTCTTTTATCTAATGTTTTCTTTTTGCAGAGCATAAAATTCCATGCATGTTGTCAATACCTGGGAACCAAAGTGAAGCACTTTTCCTAACTCCCCATTCTCACCTCTCAAAATTAAATAAAAATTAAAGAGAGACACTTGCCTTATGTTAAAATGGAAGATTAACCAGACACATTAGTTCGCAAAATCTGCAGAAATTGATAGAATTCTGTCCTGCCCTGCAGGAGTCTTTGATAATCTGTGTATATTTATACATCCACAAAAATACATCCATCAGAAGGCCTGCTGGCCGTTTGTGGAAGATAATAAAAGGAAATTCAAACTGAAATAAATTCTGAGAGAGTATAGCTAAGCACTTTATAGGGGAGTCTGAGGTTAAGAATATGGCTATTGTAGTCTGCTGCCTTTGTTCGTTTGGATCATTTAACTCGGTTTTTTGGAGTACAGACTTATCAAGCACCGCCTTAATTCCTGTGTAATTCTCTATACACAAAACAATGCAACAATTCTACAATCTATAAGTATTTCCAATTAAATTAAAAAAAAATTTTTGTGGTTGTGTAGTATATGTATATGTTTCTGAGTTACGTAAGATATTTGATACAGGCATACAATGAGTAATAATCACATCAGGGTAAATGGGATATCCATCATCTCAAGCATTTATTCTTTTCTCTGTGTTACAAACAATCCAGTGATACTCTTTTAGCTATTTTAACATGTGTAATAAATTATTGTTGACTGTAGTCACCCTATTGTGCTGTCAGATGCTAGATTTCATTCATTCTGTCTAACTAGATTTTTGTACCCATTAACCATCCCCACTTTCCTCCACTCCAGCACTCTTCTCAGCCTCTGGTAACCATGACTCTACCTTCTATCTCCATGAATTCAATTGTTTTCAGTTTTTTAGCTCTTATAAATAAGTGAGCACATGGGAAGTTTGTCTTTTTGTGCCTGGCTTATTTACTTAACATAGTAACCTCATCCATGTTGTGCAAATGATAGGATCTTACTTTTTTATGGCTGAATATTACTCCACTGTGTACCTCATTTTCTTTATCCGTTTGTCAACTGAGGGACATTTCAGTTGCTTCCAAATCTCCGCTATCGTGAATAGTGCTATAGTAAATATAGGAGTGCAGATAACTTTTCGATATACTGATTTCCTTTCTTTTGGGTATATACCTAGCAGTAGGGTTGCTGAATCATATGGTAGTTTTATGTTTAGTTTTCTGAAGAACCTCCAGACTGGCCTCTATAGTGGTTTGTACTAATGTACATTTCCACCAACAGTGTACAGGGTTTCCCTTTTCTCCACATCCTTGACAGCATTTATTATTGCCTGTCTTTTGGATAAAAGCCATTTTAACTGGGATGAGATGATACCTCATTTCAGTTTTTATTAGCATTTCTCTGATGATCAATGATGTTGAACACCTTTCCATAAACCTATTTGCCATTTATATGTCTTCTTTTGAGACATGTCTATTCAATGAATTATTAGATTTTTTTCTTATAGAGTGTTTGAGGTTCCTATTTATTCTAGTTATTAATTGCTTGTCAGATGGATAGTTTGCAAATATTTTTACCCATTATGTGAGTTGTTTCTTCACTTTGTTGATTGTTTCTTTTGCTGTGCAGAAACTTTTTAATTTGATGTGATCCCATTTATCCATTTTTGCTTTGTTCGCCTATGCTTTTAGAGTATTACTTAAGAAATCTTTGCCCACTTCAATGTCCTGGAGAGTTTCCTCAGTGTTTTCTTTTAGTAGTTTCAAAGTTTGAGATAGTATATTTAAGTCTTTAATCCATTTTGATTTGGTTTTTGATGTGGACAGATTTTCATTTTCTGCATATGGATATTCAGTTTTCCCAGCACCATTTGTTGAAGATACTATCCTTTTCCCAGTGTATGTTTTTGGCACCTTTGTTGAAAATGCTTTCACTGTACATGTGTTGATTTGTTTCTGGGTTCTCAGTTCTGTTCCATTGATCTATGTATCTTTTTTTTAATGCCAGTAACATGCTGTTTTGGTTACTATAGCTTCGTCATATAATTTGAAGTTAGGTAATGTGATTCCCTTCAGTTTTGTCCTCTTTGGTTAGGATAGCTTTGGCTTCTGTGGGTCTCTTATGGTTCCATATTAACTTTAGGATTGTTATTTCTATTTCTGTAAAGAATGTCATTGGTATTTTGATAGTGATTGCATTGAATCTGTAGATGCTTTGGGTAATGTGGACATTTTAACAATATTGATTCTTCTATTCCATGAACATGAAATATCTTTGCATTTTTTGTGTCCTCTTCAATTTCTTGCATCATTGTTTTATAGTTTTCATTGTAGATATCTTTTACTTCCTTGGTTAAGTTAATTCCTAGATATTTAATTTTATGTGTAGCTGTTATAAATGGGATTACTTTCTTGTTTTCTTTTTCAGATTGTTTGCCGTTGATGTATAGAAATGCTACTGATTTTTGTATGTTGATTTTTCTATCTTGCAAGTCTACTGAATTGATCAGTTCTAATAGTTTTTTTGGTGGAGCCTTTAGATTCTTCCAAGTATAAGATCATACCCTTTTCAAACAAGGATAATTTGATTTCTTCATTTCCAAATTGGATGCTCTTTATTTCTTTCTCTTGTCTGATTGCTCTGGCTAGGGCTTCCACTACTACATTGAATAACAGTGGTGAAAGTGAACATCCTTGTTATGTTCCAGATCTTAGAAGAAATGATTTGTTTTTCCCCATTTAGTATGATACTAGCTGCAGGTCTGTCTTATATGGCTTTAGTTATGTTGAAGTCTGTTCCTTCTGCAACCAGTTCTTGAGGATTTTTCTCATGAAGGGATGTTGAATTTTATCAAATGCTTTTTCAGCATCAATTGAAATGATGATATGGTTTTTGTCCTTCATTCTGTTGAAATGATGTTCATGTTGATTGATTTGCATATGGCAAACTATCCTTGCATCCCTGGGATAAACTACAGACTTCAGTCATGATGAATAACCTTTTTAATGTGTTGTTCTATTCATTTGGCTAGTATTTTGTTGTGTATTTTTGCACTAGGGATATTGACTTGTAGTTTTATTTTTTTTATTTGTCTTTGTCTGGTTTTGGTATCAGCGTGATACTGGTCTTATAGAATGAGTTTGGAAGTATTCCCTCCTCCTTTTTTTGGGGGGCGAGGATAGTTTGAGTAGAATTGGTATCAATTAAGCCATTGAGTCCCAGGCTTTTCTTTGCTAAGATTTTTTTTTTTTTTTTTTTTTTTTGAGGCAGAGTCTCACTCTTGTCACCCAGGCTGGAGGGCAGTGGTGCAATCTTGGCTCACTGCAACCTCCACCTCCCAGGTTTAAGAGATTCTCCTGCCTCAGCCTCCTGAGTAGCTGGGATTACAGGTGCCTGCCACTATGCCTGGCTAATTTTTGTACTTTTAGTAGATACAGGGTTTTGTCATTTTGGCTGGGCTGGTCTCAAATTTCTGACCTCAGGTGGTCCACCTGCCTCGGCCTCCCAAAGTGCTGGGATTACAGGGGTGAGCCACTGTACCGGGCCTGCTGGGAGAATTTTTAATGGATTTGATCGCATTGTTTCTTATTGGTCTGTTTAAGTTTTGGATCTCTTCACGGTTAAATCTTGATAGGTTTTATGTGTCTAGGGATTGTTGTATTTCTTCTAGGTTTTCCAATTTATTGGCATATGATTGATTGCTCATAGCAGCCTCTGATGATCCTTTGAATTTCTGCAATATCAGTTGTAAAGTCTTATTTTTCATCTCTGATTTTTAAAAAAATTTTATCTTCTCTCTTTTTTTCTTAGTTAGATTAAAGGTCTGTCAATTTTCTTTTCGAAAAACTCTTTGTTTCATCTTTCATCAATCTTTCCAATTAGTTTGTTTGTTTAAATTTCATTTATTTCTGTTATAATCTTTATTATTTCTTTTGTTCCAATCATTTTTGGTTTGATTTGCTCTTACTTTTCTAATTCTTTAAGATGCATCATTAAGTTGTTTATTTGAAGTTTTTCTTTTTTGATGTAGGCACTTATGTCTGTAAACTTTCCTCTTACTACTGCTTTCATCAAATGCTGTAGGTTTTGGTATTTTCATTATCATTTGTTTGAAGAAGTTTTTCAATTTCCTTTTTAATTTCTTCATTGATTCACTGGTGATTCGGGAGCATATTGTTTAATTTGTATATGTTTGTATAGTTTCCAGAATTCTTTTGTTATTGATTTATTACATTGTGATCAGAAAAGATGATTGATATTATTTCAATTTTTTAAATGTTTTAAGACTTGTCGTGACTTAACATATGGTCTATCCTTGATAATGTTCCATATGCTGTGGAAAAGAATGTGTATTCTGCAGCCATTAGATGATATTTTCTGTAAGTATCTATTAGATCATTTGGTCTATAAGTACAGATTGAGCCTGACATTTCTTTGTTTTCTGTTTGGAAGATCTGTTCAGTGTTGGATGTGGGGTGTTAAAGTCTCCAGCTATTATTCTGTTAGAGTATCTCTCTTTAGCTCTAATATTTGTTTTATATATCTGGGTACTCTAGTGTTCAGTGCATATCTATTTACAATTGTTATATTCTTTTACTGACTTGACCCCTTTATCATATATAGTGACCTCTTTGTGTCTTATAGTTTTTGTTTTGAAATATACTTTGTCTGATATAATTATAGCTACTTCTGTTCTTTTTGGTTTCCATTAGCAGGGAATGTCTTTTTCTATCCCTTTATTTTCAGTCTATGTGTGTTTTTATAGGTGAAGTATGTTTCTTGTAGGTAACAGATTGTTTGTTTTTTGATTTGTTTTGTTTTAATCCAATAATTCTGTGTCTTTTGATTGGAGAGTTTAGTCCATTTACATTCAGTGTTATCATTGATAAGTAATTACTTACTCCTGCCATTTTGTTATTTGTTTCCTGCTTGTTCTGTGTTCTTCTCTTCATTCCTGTCTTCCTTTTAGTGAAGGTGCCCGCTTGGTGCTCTACTCCACTGTGGCCAAGGTTGTACCAAAGTGCAAGACAAAGGCCCTCTTACTTTTCCTTTCACTTTTCTCAAGCAGAAGGAGACTCTCCCTATAGCCACCACAGCTGGGGATATGCTGATGGTATACTGCCTGGGTATTGCTGCTGGTTTTTCAGGGCCCAAGGACTCTTTAGTCAGCAGGTGATGGACCCTGTGAGGACTGCCTCCTTCCCTTCAAGGCAGGAGGTTACCTTCTTGGCCAGGATACGTCTAGAAATATCATTGGAGACCTAGGGCCTAGAAAAGGGGCCTGAGGACTCTGACTGGTGTCCTTTCCTGCTGTGACTGAGCTGGTATCCAAGATGCACGACACAGTCCTCTTTACGGTGCCCTCTCCTCGTTTAAGTGGAAGGAAGGGGTCTCTTTGGAGCAATAAGCTGTGCAGCCTGTGGTTGGGGGAAGGGATGGCAAAAACACTCCCTTAGCTGCCCTGGCCGATGTCTCAGTAGGTCACTTGACCCCTCAGTCCCTTGGCTTTGAGTCCAGTTCAGCACTAGAACTCACCTAGGAGTATAGTCTCTTATGGCCTAGATTGCCTTTCAATTTATTTAGGATCCTAGAGAACTTAAGCCCACGTTGGCGAGACTTGCTTAAACTCAAGTTCTGACTCCTGGGATTGGCAATTCCCCTCTGGCTAGGGCTTGTCTAAATGTTCCTCACTGTGGGTGGGCATCAGCTGAGTTCAGCCCAGTTTTGCTTTCTGCTATGACAGGGCACCACTGAGTTTAATACAATGCCTTGCCGCTGCTACTCTCCCTCTCCTAAGTGCACAGATTCTTTCTCTGCGTCATGTGGCTACTGCCAAGGGATGGGGAGCGGGTGGTGTTGGCCATTCAAGACTTCCTCCTATCCTTTTTGGTACCTCTTTCAATGATAGCAAGTTAAAACCAGGTACTGTGACTGCTTACAGTTCCAGAAATGCCACCCAGTAGTCAAGGCCTAGAACTGGGGGCTCCAGGTGCCCGCTTGATGTTCTGTTCCACTGTGGTCAAGCCGGCACCCAAGCTGCAAGACAAAGTCACCTTTACTCTTCTCTCTTTTTCTTAAACAGAAAGGATCTATTCCTGTAGCCACCATAGCTGAGAATGTGGTGGGTCACACACCTGAAGCCAGCACAGGTCTTACTCTTACCCAAGGCCCGCAAAGAATACTACCTGCCTGGCTATTCCTGTTGTTTATGCAGGGCCTAAGGGCTCTTTAGTCAGCAGATGATGAATTCTGCCAGGACTGGGTCCTTCCCTTTAAGGGAACAGTTCCTTTCCGGCTTAAGATGTGTTTAGAAGTATCATCTGGGAGCTAGCACCTGTAATGGGGGCCTCAGGATTCTGCATGGTGCCATATTCTACTGTGGCTACGCTGGTATTCATGTTGCAAGATAAAATACTCTCCCTTCTCCTCTCCTCAAACAGAGGAAAGAAGTCTTTCTCAGAGCTGCAAGCTGTGCTGGTTGGGATGGGGGGAGGGTTGTTGCGAGCACTCCCTTGGCCACCCTGGCTGGTATCTCACTGAGTTATGTGCCCCCCCCAGGTCCACTGGCTTTGAGCCCAGCACAGCACCAGGACTTGCATAGAAATTGCAGTCCTTGTGGTCTAGACTGCCTTTCCAGTTCATTGAACGCCCTGGAACACTTTAGCCTATAGTGGCAGGGCTTGCTAGGACTTAGGTTCTGAGCCCTGGGGTAGGCAATTTCTATCTGGCTAAGGCTAGTCCTAATGCTCCCTCTATAGGTGCCAACTGAGTTCTGCCCAGTGCTGCTTTCCATTGTGGCAGAATAGCACTGAGTTCCAATGCAAGTCCCATAGTCACTGTACTCTGCCTCCCTCCTAGTGCACAGATTCTCACTTTGTGCAACATGGCCACTGTTGGAAAATTGGGGAGGGGTGTTGTAGGCGATTGAAGACTGTGTTTCCTATCTTCTTCAGTGCCTCTTTACTTAATATAATGTTATTATAAAACGAGGTATTGTGATCTCTTACCTGATTTTTTGTTCTTATGAAGGTACTTTTTTATGTGGATAGTTGTTCAATATGGTGTTCTTGCTGGAGGGACAATCACTGGAGGCTTCTATTCAGCAATTTAATTCTACCTCCCTATTTCTGATTTTCATGAGAGTGATTTCTCATGATTAAAAAAAAGTGGGATTCATGGTGCTACAGTGTTTCCCTTCCTAGGAAATTAGTTTGATTATGATTCTGACTTATATTGATGTGGTTTAACTACAAGGTAGAATGTGCTTGTATTAGTCCCTTTCATACTGCTATAAAGATACTACCCAAGACTGGGTAATTTATAAGGGAAAGAGATTTAATTGACTCATAGATCTGCATGGCTGGGAGGCCTCAGGAAACATACAGTCAGGACAGAAAGGGAAACAGGCACCTTCTTCATAAGGTTACAGGAGAGAGAGCAAGCAAGAGCAGGGAAAACTGCCTTATAAAACCATCAACTCTCGTGAAAACTCACTAGCATGAGAACAGCATGGGGGATACTGCCCCTGTGATCTAATCACCTCTCTCCCTTGACACCTGGGGATTACAGTTCCCTCCCTTGACATATGCAGATTACAATTAGAAATGTGATTTGGGTGAGGACACAGAGCCAAATCATATCATTCTGCCCCTGCCTCTCCACCACAAATCACGTCTTTTTTTTTTTTTTTTTTTTTTTTTTTTTTTTTGTTTTTTTTTTTTTTTTTTTTTTTTTTTTTTTTTTTTTTTTTTTTTTTTTTGAGGTGGAGTCTCGCTCTGTCACCCAGGCTGTAGTGCAGTGGCACAATCTTGTCTCACTGCATCCTCCGCCTCCTGGGTTCCTGCAATTCTCTTGCCTCAGCCTCCTGAGTAGCTGGAATTATAGACATGTGTCACCACGCCCAGCTAATGTTTATATTTTTAGTAGAGACAGAGTTTCACCATGTTGGCTAGAAAGGTATCAAACTCCTGACCTCAGATGATCCACCCTCTTTTGCCTCCCAAAATGCTAGGATTACAGGCATGAGCCACCATTCCCAGCCATCTTTTCACATTTCAAAACCAATCATGCCTTCTCCACAGTCCCCCAAAGTCTTATTTCAGTGTTAATTGAAAAGTCCATAGTTTATAGTCCAAAGTCTCATCTGAGACAGGGCACACCCCTTCTGCTCATGTGCCTATAAAATCAGAAGCAAGTTAGTTACTTCCTAGATACAATGGGAATATAGGCGTTGGGTAAAGACACCTATTCCAAATGGGATAAATTGGCCAAAACCTAGGGGTTACAGGCTCCATGCAAGTCCAAAATCCAGTGGGGCAGTCATTAACTCTTAAAGCTCTGAAATGATCTTTAACTCCATGTCTCTCATCTGGGGCATGTTTATGGAAGGGGTACATTCCCACAGCCTTGAGCAGCTCCTTCATGGGCTGGCATAAAGTATCTGTGGCTTTTCCAGGTGCACAGTGCAAGCTGTCAGTGTATCTACCCTTCTGGGGTCTGGAGGACAGTGGCCTTCTTCTCACAACTCCAATAGGTAGTGCCCCAGTGGGGACTTTGTGTGTGTGGGGGGGTCCAACCCCACATTTCCGTTATACATTGCCCTAGTACAGGTTCTCCATGAGTGCCCTGCCCCTGTAGCAGACTTCTACCTGGACATCCAGATATTTCCATACATCCTCTGAAATCTAGGTGCAGGTTCCCAGGCCTCAACTCTCGCCCTCTGCATACCCGCAGGCTTAACATCACTTGGAAGCTGCCAATGCTTGGGGCTTGCATCCTCTGAAGCAACAGCCCAAGCTGTACCTTGGCCCGTTTTAGCCATGGCTGGAGCTGGAGTAATTGCAGTGCAGGGTACCGTGTCCCAAGGCTGCACAGAGCAGCAGGACCCCCGGCCTGGCTCACAAAACGGTTCTCTCCTAGGTCTCCAGGTCTGTGATGGGAGGTTTGCTGTGACGGTCTCTGAAATGCCTTGGAGGTTTTTTCCCCAATGTTTTTGCTATTAACATTTGCTCTTCTTTACTTATACAAATTTCTGTAGCCAGCTTTTATATCTCCCCAGAAAATGGGTTTTTCTTTTCTACCACATGGCCAGGCTGCAAATTTTCCAAACCTTTATGCTATTCTCTTTTAAATATTAGTTCCAGTTTCAGATAATCTCTTTGTTCATGCATATGAGCATACATGATTAGAAGCAGCCAGGCCATTATCTTGAATGCTTTGCTGCCTAGAAATTTCTTCCTCCAGAAGAAATAATCTCTCTCAAGTTCAAAGTTCAATAGATCTCTAAAGCAGGGGCACAGTGCTGCCAGTCTCTTTGCTAAAGCATAGCAAGAGTGACCTGTAATCTGCTTCCCAATTAGTTCTTCATCTCTATCTGAGACTACCTCAGCCTGTACTTTATTGTCCATATCACTATTAGCAATTTGGTGGAAACCATTCAACAAGTCTCTAGGAAGTTCCAAACTTGCCCTCATCTTCCTATCTTCTTCTGAGCCCTCCAGATTGTTCTGGCCTCTGCCCATTACCCAGTTCCAAAGTCACTTCCACATTTTCTGTATCTTTATACCAATACCCCACTACCTTGGTACCACTTAACTGTATTAAGTTCATTTTCACACTGCTATGAAGATACTACACGACAGAGGTTTAATTGACTCATAGTTCTGCATGACTGGGGAGGCCTCAGGAAACTTAGAATCACGGCAGAAGAGGAGGCAGGCACCTTCTTCACAAGGTGGCAGAAGAGAGAGTAGCAAGAGCAGGGAAAACTGTCTTATAAAACCAACAGATCTCTTGAGAATTCATTCACTATCATGAGAACAGCATGGGGAAACTACCCCTGTGATCTAATCAACCCTCTCCCTCTACATGTGGGGATTACAATTCAAGATGAGGTTTGGGTGGGGACACGGCCAAACCATATCAGTGCTGATCATGACATCCCCCATGTGACAAAATTTTAAATTAATAAATCATTCTAGTGCCTATGTCAGTCTTAAATGAATTTTACTAAGGGTGAGTCATATCAAAGGGCCTGATCACCCAGACGCTAACCAGCTGGCCAGATTTTGCTGGCTTTCCTTTGTTTGACACTACCACCCACTCCAGATACAGAGAGATAAAGGGAAGGAGGAAGGAAAGGAAGGAAGGACCAGAGGAGGGAATGAGTGTTTCTGATCTCTGTTGACTCCTTCATTGTGAGTCTTGAAAAATTTAGCTAGAGGGCAGAGTTCAGAACTCTTTGTGGGTTTATTTTATAATGTTTATCAAGCAAGGGTGGCTTCAAGAAATAACTGAATTGTTACTTAAATATTGCCAAAATGAATATCAGCTATGGCAAAACTAAAACCAGTTTCTAAATGAATGGAACTAGATAACCCCATATTATTTAGTCATTGTGTACATTTTTCAGAAGACTCATAATGTTGGACTTACTGGACTGCAGTTCTGCATTAAAATCATGTTCTGTAAGAAACAACAGGTAATTTTGTGGTCAAGGTAGCTCATTCATTTATTAAGTCAACAGTGATTTAATTCTTGCTACGTGCTTACTGTTCTAATACTAATCCATTTCTCTACAGGCAAGACTACTCAATTTTTTCTAGGCTTTTTTTAACCTCTTAGGAATGCTAAGGAGAAGACAATTTTTTTTACTATATCTTATACTTCATAATATGTAATCATTAAATAGTTTTTTCTTGATATTTTTCTATCATTTGGAAATGGAAACTCAGCTAAAATCAGCTTTCCTTTAAATAGACCTTCTACATACTTAAAAATGGTTTGAAGTCACCTCTCCGATTTTAAAATCTTGGCTAGTTACTCTTATTTCTGTAACTTTCTTATATTTTTTATTTAATCTATAAATTAATATTTATTGATAGTGATTAGTAACTGGAGGAATCAAAATAATTAAAGGTTTACCCTCTGTTTTCTAAGAAATTTTTCTACTTGGGGAGAAAAGACATAAGTATGTCTTGTAACCTAATAATTGAAGAGATTGACAAATGAACAGTATAGTCAAAAATGCCAAAGGATTCAGTATAGGCAGCAGAACACAGTGGTTTAAGAACACAGACTTTGGAACCACACTGCTTGGGTGTGAACTGTGAATCTGCCATTCATCGGCTGTATGTCTGAGCAGTTGCTTAGCTTTTCTGTGCCTCTGTTTCCCTATCTGTTAAATATAGATAATGATATAGTACCTAACTTATAGCATTTTTGTGAGATTTAAATAAAGTTAGCTACTATCTATAAAGAGCTTAGAACAGTGCCTGCTAATCATGATGATGAAAAAAATACTATGGGCTAAAATGTTGTTGGAAGAACTTATGGTGGGATTAAGCAGAAATTTGAAGAACAGATAGCATTTGAATCATCTTAGAGGAGGGAGAGACCTGTCCATGCAAGGCAGGGAGACTGCAGGGTGTGTAGAGGGCACTGGGTAGATTGGTTTGGTTGGGACAAGGTTCTCTGAAACATGAGGGTTTGAAGGCAGGGCACAAAGATAGTAGCCTTTGACCCAAATCTCAGAGACTTCCTGACAGTCTAAACTGTCTGAAGTTAATCTTTGTAAGTGGTACAGTACAGGCAGTATTTAATTTTGATATAAGATAGATTGCTAGATTGGGGGGTTGGGTGGTGAATGGTGACAAGGTGGCCGGTGATGTTATAGTATGGACCTAGACCGGGATGGTACAGTAAAAATGGAGAAGAGGTGTCTGCAAGAGGCACCGTCATGGAAAATTCAAAGGATTTTGCCTGCCTCTATGTTTTTTTTAAGTGAGACGAAGTCCCACTCTGTCACTCAGGCTGGAGTACAGTGGTGCAATCTTGGCTCACTGTAATCTCCGTCTCCCGGATTCAGGCGATTCTCCTGCCTCAGCCTCCCGAGTAGCTGGGATTACAGGCACGTGCCACCATGCCTAGCTAATTTTTGTATTTTTAGTAGAAAGAGGGTTTCATCATGTTGGCCAGGCTGGTCTTGAACTCCTAACCTCAGTTTATCCACTTGTCTCAGCCTCCCAAAGTGCTGGCATTACAGGCATGAACCACTGCACCTGGCCCTGACTATTTTTTTTAGCAGATTTCTTCTGCCTAATATGCAGTCTCCCCCCACTTGGTATCTTTCACTACAGAAGGAAAATCAGAATAGGGAGCTGTCTGTGGGTAGAATATCAGACTTTTCAGACACTGTTAGATTGAAAGACCAATTGGAAATGCCTGACCAGTAGCCGGAAATGAATGGCTGAAGCTTAAGAAGAAGGACTGAAACTGAGAAATCAGGACTGGAGTAAATATATAGTCATCTCCTTAGAGCTACTGTTTGAAGCCATAGGAAGCCTCAAGATCTCCAAGAGAAGAAATAGGAAGAGCTGGGCTTATTTGTTGAAGAGCATCTGGTTTGAAAGAATGTGACAAAGCAGCCAAAGAACTGGAAGAAGACCCAGATGGATGTCAAAGAAGCATTTGTAAACAGAGCACATAGTCAGCAGTGTCAGAGGCTGCAGAACAAACAGAATGAGCCTAAAATGGTTATTGAATCTGACAATAAGAAGGCCATAAGTAGTCTTGTTAAGTGAAGTATCAATAGAGTATAGGGAACCAGGTTGTGGGACGTTAATTTGAGAAGTATAAATATGAAAGGAAGAAGAAATACAGGATGGCTCTAATAGGTTCAAATTTTTTTCCCCAAAAAATGGCACATATGTACGTTTGCAGCCAGAAAGAGAAAAGCCAGGAGAAAACAAAGCCTTAGCAGGCACTGTTCTAAGCACTTTAAAGATTGGGGAGAGGGAGGTGGAATGAACTGGCAAGGAACTGGAGCATATGCGAAGAATAAGACGGAGCCTGCGAGCTTAGCTTCAGAAAGGAGGAGGCCTACATTCGGACAATGGGATGGCATCTTGTGCCTAGGACAAGGCATGACTGAATGAGGGAATAGGCTAGATGTGAAAACTGATACTTAGAGAGGAGGGGCTGGGGACAGTGGCTCATGACTATAATCCCAGCACTTTGGGAGGCCGAGGTGGTCAGATCACCTGAGGTCAGGAGTTCGAGACCAGCCTGGCCAACATGCTGAAACCCCATCTCTACTAAAAATACAAAAATTGGCCAAGCATGGTGGCAGGCACCTGTTATCCCAGCTACTTGGGAGGCTGAGGCAGGAGAATTGCTTGAACCCAGGAGGCAGAGATTGCAGTGAGCCAAAATCGCGCCATTGCACTCCAGAATGACAAGAGCAAAACCCTATCTCAAAAAAAAAGAAAAGAAAAAAATAGAAGTAGAGAGGAGGTAGGAGTTAAATTCTGTTACAGATAAGCCTCCCACATCTCAAATTCTAAAATCTGAATGCTCCCTAATCTGAAACTTTTTGAACACTAAAGCTTTTTGATGCTGAAAGGAAATGCTCATTGGAGCATTTGAGATTTCAGATTTTTTAATTTGGGATGTTCATCCAGTAAGTACCATGTATATATTCTAAAATCTGAAAAAAATCTGAAATCTGAATCACCTCTGGTCTCAAGCATTTCAGATAAGGGATCCTCAGCCTGTATAAAAGTAGAAAAGCGGTTGTTAATAAGAATGTTAATAATGATAGTTAACATCTGCTGTGCTTCAAGCACCGTTTTAAATGTCTATATGTATTATCTCATTTATTTCTCAAACTTGATAATAGTAAGATACTATTTCCCCATTTTGTAGATGGAGAAATTAAGGCATAAAAGATTAATTGATTTTCCCTAAACCATACATTTAGTAAAGGTCAGAGTGGGGATTTGAACTGAGGTACTGTGACTTCACAAGTCATGATATTTTTTTTAAAAAATGATTTTCAATTTTTGTGGGTACATAGTGGAGATAAGGTCAGGATCTTAGCTCCTGCAGCCCCGGCCCTAGGAAATAAATGGGAGATTTAAGACACATATGAATATTTAGATCATTTACGGTGGGAATAAAAATCTTTTTTTTTTTTTTTTGAGACAAGGTGTCACTCTGTTACCCAGACTGGAGTGCAGTGATGTAATTATGGCTCACTACAGCCTCTTTCTCCTGAGCTCAAGCAATTCACCTGTCTCAGCTTCCCAAGTAGCAGGGACTACAAGCATGTACCACCAGGCCTAGCTTTTTTTTTTTTTTTTTTTTTTTTTTTTTTTTCCTTGAGATAGAGTCTTTCTCTATTGCCCAGGCTGGAGTGCAGTGGTGTGATCTCAGCTCACTACAGCCTCTTTCTCCTGGATTCAAGTGATTCTCCTGCCTTAGCCTCCTAAGTAGCTGGTACTACAGGGGTGCATCATCATGTTTGGCTAAATTTTGTATATTTAGTAGAGATGGGGTTTCACCATGTTGGCCAGGCTGGTCTCGAACTCCTGACCTCAGGTTATCCACCCACCTTGACCTCCCAGATGCCTGGGATTACAGGCATGAGCCACTGTACATGGCTGATAATTTTGTGTATTTTCATGTGACTTTTTTCTGTCAGTTTTTTTCTTTTTGCAAAATTGGATCATAATGTATATATATGTGTGTATGCATATGTATATAGTTTTATACATATAGTTTTGTGGGATTTTCATTTAATATTTTATCCAGAGTGTTATATAATGTCATCAAAAACCATAAAGTTTTCACCATCTTTCTTTTATTGAATGATCAGGTAATTTATATATTTTATTCTTGTAAGTAATGCTACAGTGGTCATCCTTCTTTGTCTGCAATGCTTATTATTACCTTAGGCTAGTATATTAGTCAAGACTGTGATTGTAAGCAGTAGGAACTCACCTTGATCTAGCTTAGGTGCAAACCAGAAGTTCTTGGCTTATTTAACAGCTGAAATGGCAGGGATGCAGCTAGGCCTCAAGGGTAGCTGGAGCTGGAGACAACTTAGACAACTCAAAACTCTCCCTCTCCTTGTTTCTGATTCTTTCTGCATGCTTGTTTACTGAAACAAGTTACTTCCGTACCCTGGAAAACATGGCCAGACAAAGCTCCTGAGCTATTGCTCACAGCATTGCCAGCAGAGTGGGACTGCAGCTTGAGTTCCTCCCAAACCCAAATTTTATTAGGAAGTTTTTCAAATGAAAAAGCAATGTTGAAAGGATTTTAAAGTGACACTTTACTATACATTACAGTACAGGTATGTATAAATTACAGTATGTTACTCTGCTTGCTGTATCATATATCTATCAATCAGTCCCTCATCTGTCACCACATCTTTAAAAAATATGCTTCGAAATAAATTGCAGCTATCAGTATGCTTTCTCCTAAATACTTCAGCATGGATATTATAGAGAGTTCAATACTTATTTACCTTTTTCTTTTGATACAAAATGTACAGAGAAATACACAAGTCTTAGGACAAATCCATACAACTGTGTAACCCAAATCCTTATGAACCCTTTTCATCCCAAGTTTTTAAAACTCTAAGGAAATGACTCCGACTAGCTCACCTTGGGTCTGGCGCCCATCCCTGAGCTCAAACAGAATAAAAGAAGTCACATTTCCCACGTGCAAGAGGATGCTGTGCTCAAGTGATAGAACTATAGATATCTGGAGCAGAAAGCTTCCTGGAAGTTGAATTATACTAATTGAATGTAGTGCTACGCAAGAAGCATGTGTATTGGTTTTCTCTCTTTTAGAAAACTGCCTCTAATGTCCCTCACTGATGATTTCTTTATTCTGTGTACCTGTTGCTCCTTTATTTTTTCTTTAATTGGCCTATCACTTTTTTCCCAATTTGTTTTATATCTCTTTTAAAAAATAGATTGTAAGCTCTTGAGAGTGAAGACCAGTTCTTTTCAAATCTAACCTTATCCCTTGTATAATGGCACGTTGTAGTAGCTATTCACATGCCTCTCCAACCAGCCATATGCTTTATGCAGTTAGTGAAGGTGCTTGTAGCTACAAAGAAGAGGAAACTGACTCAAAAAGCCTTAAATAATAAGGAAGTATTATACATATCCTTATGTAAAAGCACAGAGATTGGCCAGCTCAGGGCTGGTTAATTTGGTGGCTTAATGATATTGTCAAGGATCTGGGCTTTTCTATTCTTTAGACCCTGCCATCATCATTACGTAAGCTTTATGCTCAAACTGGATCCTTTCATGATCACAGTATGACTGTTACAGGTCCAGGCATAAGGTCCAAATGCAATAACATCTCTTCCCCTTATTGCTCGAAAGAGCTAAGAAACCTTTCCCAGAATCTCCCTAGAGACCTCCACATATAATTGGCTAGAACTGGTTGAAATTATCGGTCCCATATCAATCATTGGTGAAGATAATGGGACCATGGTGATTATGATTCAAGATCTATGCTTGGAAAGGGCATTCCTTTCTTTTCACATTGGGAGGAGAAAATACTGTACAATTAGGATTGACACAATTAGTAAGAAAATTCTGTAGGCAACATCTGTTACTCAGCATTATTCCTTAAGGAAAGTGCCTGATCTTGTCCTCTGAAGTTGGTTCGGGAGGCACATTAAAGAAATTCTATATGTAATTCATGTTGCTGCCCCAATGGTTTCTCAGTTAGTGACATTTGCTAGGGTATCGGCCCTGGTCTTTTGGGTTTTTAGGTGTTTAATACTTTTTACTTCTTTTTAATATTTGTCATTCTTTGACTCTTAATATATTTTGAAAATGTGCATTTTAATGATTTCTTCTTAATTGCACCTGGAATTAACGCCGATAAGCCTAGTGGCTAAGCCGTGAGTTCTCTGGCAAACAGAACCTGAGGCAAGTGTTAAGGTGTTAATGCTTTCTTGGAGGGTTGCAGGTACAGGTCTGTAAGGGTAGGGGCAAAAGGAAGCGAGGAAAGATGCAAAGAAATGGATTTGGTGTGTTATTAGAGCCAGCTAGCTTTTGCTTTACAACAAGCTATGAAGAGACACGGCAGATAACAAAGCAGCCATGCAGCTTTTCTCTGAAAAGTGTTGCAAGGAGGAACTAAGAGTAGTCCTTGGAAAAGAAAAAGAAGGGGGGCTAGAATTTATCTGCCTGATTTTTTCCTGTCTCCTGTTCCTAGTTAATAGGCGTTTACTCCTCTGTATGACCACACTGTGTCGTTCTCACACTCTGTGGCTACTCAGGATGCCAGATCCCATGTACTACAGTGTGGTTTTTCATACAAGTCAAAAAGTGACTCGGATGGGGCACCAACTAAGAGAAGGAGAGGGGAAGGTGGCCAGGGAAAGGGTCGGGGAGGCAGAGGAGGAGTTGGCTACAGGTAGCTGAGAAGATATACAAGGTTTGTGTCCCAATATACCTAAGAAGGTTGAAGTCAAACTTTTTTTTGCTGTAGCATTGCTTTGGTATTTAATTACTCAGAAGCATAATTTCAAAGTAAGCCAGATATTGTTTTTGTTATCCAAAGCTCTAAAGTTTAAGGTAATCACCTTATGGACTGGTTTACTTTCTCTGATCTGAGAATTTCTTATAAGAAGCGTTGACAGTGTTCCAGAGCTCACAATTCATCTTGGTTGTTGTGGTCAACACTGACTTCTTTGTAGTCATTCTGAAATATGACCGAGGTAGATTGGAGTGGCTTTGTGTACCCTTAGATTGTCCAGTCTCTCCAAGTGTATCAGGATTGATGGGCTCTTTGGAGCTCTGGACACTTGGAAAGCCTCTGAATATTAGCTTTGAATTCTGTAAGTTCTTACAAGGCCAACTTCATTTTAAAGAGAGCAATTTTCACTCTTATTCAGAGTACAGTGAGACAATTGTGTTGAGTTGGTGGCAGAAGAGGCACAATTTGATGGAATGAAGGAAAGAATGTCTATTCTTGATTAGTCTAGTCTTGCATTCCTCTATGTGTCTTCCATTTCTCTTTGGTTAAATATCTCTTTATTTCTTCCATTGATATACTTTACTCAGACTACTAGGACTGCTTAATAGATATTACAGAGTAATAGTAGCTGTTTTTGTGTAGGAGATAAACGGATGAACTTGTCAGAGATGAATGTTAATTGGGTGCACCTGATTAGCCTGAGATTTCCTGCCTCTGTGTCATCATGGGAACCAAGGCAGAGCATTTGGATCTTCCCAGCATGTCACTGGCTGAATGCTCTTGACTTGTTCTAAATTGCCTACACTCGGCAGCACAGGTATGACAGAATCTCGGACCATGTAGACCTTCAAGCGGCGTTGGAGGCATGGAAATTCTTTGCTAGTCTCTATTTTGTGCCATCCAGATTTTTTAAAGTGTTCTGAAGGAATCTGTGTTCTTTCACCTGATTTTCGTTCCTGGCCATAATTTAGGACTTTATGTCCCTAAATTAATCACATTGGCTCTATTGGTGTTTAAACACATAGTTCTACATGTATCTCGTTAGTTGAACACTTCTATTTTTTTTTTAATTCATGGAATGGCTGACTTATTTATTTCATTTAATATAACCTTGAAAATACAAAGTATTCTCCTTCCTATTTTCTAGTCCAATGAAGGTGATCACTTTTCTCTTTCATTTACCTTGGTACTTGTTTTCTTCCCTGAGGTATGAGGCTACTTGTAGGGCTGATTAAGGTGAGATATTCTCTCCTTTTTGAGGCACTACTTATGAGCTAGAATCATAAAAATTCAAGAATTGTGCCAACCTTTCTTTTGTTGATGACTGTGATTTAGTCTGTTATGTAACTACAATGTATAATTTACACATCCTGAAGATCATCAGTCTCTGTACAGAGTGACTATATTTAACCCCCACTTCTTTGGAAAAAGAGAACATTACCAATTATCTTCAAAACTGTGTTTGTGAGACAATGCACATCGATCCACCCTCTGTCTCCATTTTTAATTTTTGGTGCATGTGCTTTATGATTTATTCTGTGCTTTTCATGTATAAAGGCTAAGAAGAGAGAGAGCTTAGTAGCTAGTGACTATATTGAGGCCTCCCATTGCTTATTTTGTCTAAACCAAGAATAATAGACATAATATCTCTGTCATCTCTCTTAATATGCAGGTCCAGAGATAACAAAAGAGTAAATCTCTTCCCACTATTACCTTTTAGTTGCGGGAGAGGAATGTGGAGAGAGGATATTCAAATAAATTATTTAATGTTGGACAGTTCTATGCTCAGTAGTAAGAAAATAACACTTCTTTTTTCTATGTCATGCTGTCATTAGTTCCTGTGTGATTTGAGGAGTTTTGAGAAAGAAAATAGTATTTTCTTTCTGGTAGCCTTTTAAAGTCAAGTCCAGTTTGAAGCTCAAATTCCGTAGTGATATCTTTTAAGCAAATTCACTTATTTACCACCCAGCATTTTGCTTCATTGCCTTGCCCCAGGCTCTGTTTGTGTGAAGTTGTCATGATGTAAGAGGAAATGTTGACTGTTTTCGTATAGGACTATGTTCCCTTAAGAAAGAAAGCCTTGAATAAGAAAATGATGTTCTCATTAAATCAGCTCTTTAAGAGTAGGTGGGAGGAATTGCTATCGATCTAATGGATTTAATAGTTCATATAGAAAGTCTGTGGAATAGAAGTACTATTCTGCAGCTGAGTAACTGTAGATTAATCCGTCTTCAGACAGAATTCTGGAAGCATCTGTAAAACTGGAAAATTGCCTTTTTTTTTTTTTTCCCAGGCACAACTGGACTAAATGTATTTCCCAAATACTTTGGAATTAAATTATATCCACAAAAGTAGGTCTACTAAAAATTATATGAAAAATTGAAATAAAATCATAAAATATAAATGTTAGATTCTTCTTGGCTACATTTAACCTTGTGCCAGTCTGTTTAGAAGGGCTGCAGTGTTGAAGGGTAACCAGAGGTCACTTGTAAAAATTCTTTGTTAGATGGTTCTCTAATAGCTAGTGATGGTCCATTTTAGTTTTTAGTTGGATGAAGTCGTCCTTTTAAGGTGGGTGGTGAAGTCAGACATTTAAGGTTCTCTTCAAGCTCTTCCTCTGACCTTTTTAAAAACTTTTTATTTTATTCCACTCACTGAAAGCACATCACCAAGCCCTCCTTCTTTGTCAAGAAAGGGCAGCTGTTTCTTTTCCCCTTCCTGCCCTAACCTTTAATGAGTGGTTGGTTCTGTGAAGATATGGGGTCTCCCAGGACATATGAGAATTTTCATAGGTATGAGTGACATTTTATGGACATGTTTGTAAGACATGAAAGGGGGTGGACTTTGTTCATGTTTCATTCTCATATAAATAACATATTTCATTCATGCTTTATACCTATAAGATATTCAATTTAAGCAGCATATATTATTTGAAGGTCCTTGAAGAAATAAAGTAAAATAACAATGGTATTGACAATTACTTCTCTTTATTGGAAATGAAAAAATGAACAAAGAATTGGGACTTTAAAAAATAAGTTTACAATTAAAAGAAGAATAGACGCATATTAGGAATAATAGCAGTAGGATGTATTTCTCTAGAGCATTGTAGTTAACAAAGCACTTTCACATACAACGTCTAAGTTTAGTTATACAATAACAGGGGTGCATTGGTTGGACCCCCATGATTTCCTTAGCCTTCAGATCTCTAGATCTGCATCCTTACACCAGTTTATTTAACTGGCATTCTTACTGCACCATAAGACTGGTCGAATTGTTGGTTAGTCTGCTGTTGGTAGCAGCTGTTCTTCGTGTTTAATCCTTTCCCTCTTCTGCTTCTCTCATCACTGTCACTTTCTGGTTTGAAAACCAGAGCATATGTAGCCATCTTTATTTACTTTTGTTCTGTGCTAGTATTTGCCTTCTACTAAATGAGGTTGTCCTTTATGTGACAGCTGGCAATTTGTTTCTACAGTCAAGACTCATATCCTGCATTTCGGAACCTGGAATATGTTAGTAAGGCTACAAAAATAAAAATATCTGAGTGGGCCTGCACTGGTGCACACAGACAGCCTTCCTCTCACCCAATTCCCCAAAAAAGCCACCATTGGGATGTGTCTAGCCATGGCATTGGTACTTTTGCTTGTCCACTCCACCTCTGCTGGTAGTTTTACAATTAATAGTAGACTCTGAAAATAGCTATAAATGATGTGTGTATGTGTGTGTGTCTTCATATTAATCTTTTTCTCCAAAGCAGAATCATTGCTTGGGTTCATTTTCATGAGTAGTAGTCCTCATTTGATTTTACTATCAGCCCAAGGAACATCTCTTTCATTTACTTTGGAGGTGCTATGGGATTCTCTTTAACCAAGATGGGAGGACTTCTTTTTTTTTTTTTTGAGATGGAGTCTCTGTTGCCCAGGCTGGAATGCAATGGCTCGTTCTCAGCTCACTGAAATCTTCACCTCCCAAGTTCAAGTGATTCTCCTGCTTCAGCCTCCCTAGTAACTAGGACTGCAGGCATACGCCACCACGCCCGGCTAATTTTTTTCGTATTTTTAGTAGAGACGGGGTTTCACCATGTTGGTCAGGCTGGTCTCGGCCTCTTGACCTCAGTGATCTGCCTGCCTCGGCCTCCCAAAGTGCTGGGATTACAGGCGTGAGCTACTGTGCCCAGCTGGGAGCACTTCTTAAAATGAGCTTTTGTTAAATGAGCCTTATAAGAAAAATTTTGTAAGCCAAGTAAACCTTATGATTGCCTGGACACTAATGAGTTTTATGGTTAGGGATTGGGGTAAGGGTGGGGCACTAAGAACTCCTTAGAATTTATACTAGGAGTGTATGGTCCAACCCATTTAAGAACCACCGTACTTGTTAGCATAGCTTTTTTTTTTTTACCAGCTTATTGTTATACTTTGGCTAACTTCAGTATTTTCAGGCTATACCTATCTTAATGCTTGTTTTTACATTACATATACCATAATGTTAAACTTTAGCAATAAGCCTTATAGAAATACTTAGATCTCAACTGCAAAATTCTATCAATATAATAAATACATTTATACAAAGAACAGTTTATAATACATATGAATTTATTAAAAATCTGCCCCTTCAAAGTTAAAAATTCACTTCTTAAAGGTAATGAAGATAGTTGGTGAAATTTATTAAACTAGTGTTGGCTGCCTCTAAAAGAATTATTTGTGTGTTTTTGTGTGTCTGAAAGGGCGGGCAAAATGGTTTACCTCCCAGCACAGTCCTCCTTGTTGTGGAAGCTGGTAATGCTTTTGCAGGGCATGTTACTTAAAGGGATGAAAGAATTCAGTTCAGTTCAGTCAGCAAGCTCCCACACTTTTCTTGGCACTGGAGATGATACACTATTGAATGAGCCTGCATCCTTATTGTTAAACAGCTCGCAGTTTACTGGAAGAGTGAATTTTACATGGGTCATTTAAATGTTGACACCTAATTAATAGTCACCATATGGTGTTTGGTATGCACATGTTCCACGGGAATTCTCTGATTAAATGAGTGATGCAAATCGTGGTATCCCTTTCCTTATTTAAAACATAGTGGTAGGTTTTCATTGCTCTATGGATGAAACTCAAAATTCTCACTCTGAGCTTTCGATAGGGCCCTAGATTATTTCATTCCCTTTCCTCACATGTACATGTCTAAGGTTAAGTCCTTCCCAGAAGTGCACCGTATGTGTGAAATGCCCTTCCTGTCATCTATCCAAGCAAATCTTTACCCTCTGCCCTTCCATGTGAAACTTTTCCATATCTGTAAGAAAAAAATGACCCAAATATATGGTTTCCCCTCATTCTTTGAATTGTGTCTGAATATGATGTTAATCATCGTAATTTAGATAAGATTCAAGCTGCATCAAAGGTATTTACAGCCAGGAGCAGTGGCTCACGCCTGTAATTTCAACACATTGGGAGGCCAAGGCGGGCAGTCGCCTGAGCCCAGGAGTTCAAGACCACCCTGGGCAACATAGGGATATCTTGTCTCTACAAAAAACAAAATAATTAGCCATCTGTGGTGGCAGGCACCTGTCATCCCAGCTACTCGGGAGGCTGAGGCAGAGGGATCACTTGACCCCAGGAGGTCAAGGTTGCAGTGAGCCACGATTGTGCCGCTGCACTCCAGCCTGGGTGACAGAGTGAGACCCTGTCTCAATAAAAAAAAAAAAAAAAAAAAAAAAAAAAAAAGGTATTTCCAAAATACTATGGAAATATGGGAACAGGCACAGAGGAGGAAATGATTATGTCTGGGGAATTCAGACAATATTTTGTAAAGAAGGTGACATTTTTCTAGGTCTTGAAGGATAAGTAGGAGTTTTTCAGGTGAGAAGGTTATTTGGGGCAGAGAGAACAGTAACAATTATGTGCTGCATAATAATCTTTCCATCAACAGCAAGCCACATATAAAACAGTGATCCTATAAGATTATAATGGAACTGAGAAATTCCTACTTCCTAGTGATGTCATAGCCATTACAGCATTGTAGTACAGCACATTACTCATGTGTTTGTGGTGATGCTGGTGTAAACCCTATATATAAAAGTATAGCATATTTAATTCACTAATGCATAATTTTTAGAGTTATTTTAGAGCATACTCCTTCTACTTATATTAAAAAAAAAAACTGGAAAATGGCCTCAGGCAGTTCCTTCAGGAGGCATTTCAGAAGATGGCATTGTTGGCCGGGCTTGGTGGCTCATGCCTGTAATCCCAGCACTTTGGGAGGCTGAGGCAGGTGGATCATGAGATTAGGAGTTCGAGGCCAGCCTGGCCAAGATGCTGAAACCCTGTCTCTACTAAAAATACAAAAACTAGTTGGGCGCAGTGGCAAGCACCTGTAATCCCAGCTACTTGGGAGGCTGAGGCAGAAGAATCGCTTGAACACAGAGGTGGAAGTTGCAGTGAACCGAGATCACGCCACTGCACTCTAGCCTGGGCGACAGAGCAAGACTCTGTCTCACATTAAAAAAAAGAAAAAGAAAAAGAAAAAGAAGGATAAGGAGAAGGAGGCATTGTTATCACAGGAGATGAGAGCTCCATGCATGTTTCTGCCCTTGGAGGCCTTCCAGTGGGACAAGATGGGGAGGTAGAAGACAGAGATATTGATAACCCTGACCCTGTATAGGCCTAGGCTAATATATATGTTTATGTCCTATTATTTAACAAAAAAGTTAAAAAAGTTAAAAAAATGTAAATAGAAAAAAACAAAAAATAAGGATATAAAGATAATATTTTTGTATAGCTATACAATGTGTTTGTGTGTTAAGCTAAGTATTATTTTTAAAGATTCAAAAAGTTTAAAAATTAAAAGTTTATAAAGTATTAAAGTTTCAGTAAGCTAAGGTTAATTTACTAATGAAGAAAGAAAATTTTTTAAATGAATTTAGTGTAGCCTAAGTGTATAATATTTATAAAGTCAGTTGTAGTGTTCAGTAATGTTCTAGGTCTTTACATTCACGCACCAGTCACTCGCTAACTCACCTACAACAACTTCCATTCCTACAAGCTCTGTTCATGTTAAGTGCCGATTATATTTTTACTATCCTCTTCTATGTTTAGATATACAAATACTATTGTGTTACAGTTATCTGCAGTCTTCAGTACAGTTACATGCTGTACTGGTTTGTAGCCTAGAAGCAATAGGCTAGACCATCTAGCCTAGGTGTATAGTAGGCTATAGCATCCAGGTTTGTGTAAGTATACTCCATGATGTTCACGCCATGATGAAATTGCATTTCTCAGAATGTATGCCAGTTGTTAAGCATGAGTATATATGAAAACTGATGGCATCATGAAAGAACATGGCATGTTTAGGGAATGTGGCTAGACTGTAGAGCGTATGTGCTTATTTGTGGTGCTAGTGCTGGGAGACAAAGCCAACAGTAGGATTTGTATAATCTTGGAAATGCAAACACCAAGCTTATTTGGTTCTTTTGGTATGTTGCATGCTAGCACATTACCAGGTAGTAAGTTTAGGCACTTGATAAATATTTTTTTGATGAAACATGAAGCTGGGAGTAACTGGCTGTTTGATCAGGTAGGAAAATATGAGTAATCCTTTCAGAACTGTGTTTATTTATCATTTATCAAGCATTCATTCAGCATATATATATTGAGGCTGCTGTGTTCAGGGCAACGAGGGAGATATAAAGATGTTTCTTCCCTGTTTGTGCAATGCCTCTTCCCTGAGTTCAGTTTTATTAGATTTTTCTTTTTGGAAGTGTTAATTCTATGCCATTTTATTATATTTTATACATGCTTGCTACTAAAGTACTGTGTTATTGCTGTCTCTGAAAGGTTCAGAACCATTTTAACTCACTTCGCTGCTTTGTTTCAGGAGTTCTCACTGCGTTTTGAGGAAAGTACAGATGCTCAAATAGCTGGTGTTTTTCTGTGACTTGTGCCTTTCCAGCCAGTATTTATAAGATAAAGAAGGCAAAGTATGCAGAATTATAGATGTGAAAGTTAGTTTTTACTGAACCTTTTAGGCCTAATATATCTTAGCTGCCATTCTTATGACGCAAAGAGAACGCTGGTTAGCAGTAGCAAAGAAAAACTGTAACACTGAAAGCAAAATAGAAATTTCATTCTTAAAAACTGCATACCTAGTAGTATGTTCTTTTACCCTTGTGCGGAAGAACATCGAAATCTGTTCTTGAGAATTATTTTAAACGTATAGTCTTTCCCCCTTTCTCCTATTAAATAACCTCCATGTGTCAGCACCATGGTGGGTATTGGGTTACGACAGTAAACACCACACTTCCTGTCTTCAGGGAAGTAAAACAGTCATCCCTCAATGCTGGCTGTGCATTAGCTATACAGGTAAGTCTTTAAAAAATATAGATGCTGTAGTCCCTATCCTGGAGACTCTGACTCACTGGTTCTAAGGTGTGTAGATAAGATTACTGACAAGTTAATAGGAAATTACAGTTCTCTGAAATAGGGCTCCGAGATAGTTCATGAGGACAGAACAGGATTGCCTAGCTTAGTCTTAGAAGGTTAGGGTTGATAGAGGGGTGGGGAGAGTATGAATACAGAATGTAAGTCAAAAGCGTGTCTTGGATTTTGGGGAATAACATGTATGGACTGCAAGAAGAAAAAGCATGGGAAATTGGTAGTTTTTTGTGAGTGGAACATAGAAGGGGAGGCAAGGAGTAGTGAGAAGGGAGACTGGAGAAGCAAGCAAGTCCAAGTCATTCAGGGCTTTGTCCGCCAGGCCAGGAAATCTGAATTTTATCCTGTAGACATTTGTAGCCATTGATGGGTTTTAAGTAGTGGGGTGATGTGATAAGATTTATTATGCTTTCATATAGTCACTCCTGCTGCTCCGTGAAAAATGGCTTCCAGAGGAATATGAAGAGAATTTGAAGACTTGCAAAAGTCTAGGCAAGAAGTGCTAGTGGCAGGGGAAATGAAGAGAAGTGGACAAATTTAAGAAATACTTTGTTAGTAGAACATACGGAACTTGGTTAAAAGTAAATGTGTCTGTCTAGGGGAGGGGTTGAGGACGTGAAGTATCAAAGACTGGGTTCTTAGCCTGGGGTCATGGGAGGGATGGAGTACCATTCACTAAGATGGGAAAAGGCAAATTTGACAGAGTAAGGCGATAAATTCACTTTTAAATATGTTGAGTTGGTAACAGCAAAAAGACATCTAAACAGAGCTGTCAACTAGATATTTGAGCAAATGATCTGAAGCATGGAAGCAGCATCTGGGCTAAAGATTTGGGAGACATGTTCATATTGGTAGTAACTGAAACTCTACAAGTACATGAAATAATTTAGCATGTATATAGACAGAAGGTCTAGGATAGAACCCTTAGAAGCACTAACATTTCAGTAAAAGAGAACAGGGGGCCTTTCAAGACTGAGAAGGAGTGGTAAAGCTTAGAGGAACATCAAGAGAGTGAATTGTTATTTAACTCAAGAACTTTTCAAGAAGGAAAGAGTGATGAACAAGATTAAATGTCACAGAGAGGTCAGTAGGACATTTCCATTTGTTTTAACAATAAACATGTCGTGTCAGATGGGAGAGCAGTTGCATGGTATGGCGAGAATAGGGTTGAAGAGTGTGAAGTAAAATAATCATGAATAGGCAATTGTTTCAAAAAGTTTCAAAAACAGAATAGGTGGATAAGTGGTAGCTGGGGGTGAAGGGGTTGAAGAATTGCTGAGAGGGGAGAAATTTGATCATTCTGTTCATTTCTTCCTGGAGTAATCTTTTAGTCAGAAGTCCTCTGTGAGACACACTCTGTGTTACATGTGTTACATACTAAGAGTAGATCCCAGTCCACACAGATCTTAATTTTAGGGGAGTAGCTACCCAATAAAAGAATAGCAAACAAAGAATTAGAAGGGCTTTGAAGGAAGTAAGCAGTATGCTGTGGTCAGGAATAACAGTGAGGCCCCACTTAAGATTGTGTGGGGCCGGGCACAGTGGCTTACACTTGTCATCCCAGTACTTTGGGAGGCCGAGGTGGGCAGATCACTTGAGGTCAGGAGTTCGAGACCAGCCTAGCCAACAGGATGAAACCACATCTCTACTAAAATACAAAAATTAGCTGGGCATGGTGGTGCATGCCTGTAATCCCATCTACTCAGGAGGCTAAGGCAAGAGAATCACTTGATGGGAGGCGGAGGTTGCAGTGAACCGAGATCGCACCACTGCACTCCAGCCTGGATGACAGAGTGAGACTCTGCCTCAAAAAAGGAAAAAAAAATTGTGTGGTCAGAAAAGGCCTTTTTGAGGAGGTGTCATTTTAAAATGAGACCCGAAGGATGCAAAGAGACAGATGTGAAGCACCTAGGAAAGAGTATTTCATGCAGAGAGAGCATCAGTGCATTAGCTCTGGGATGGGAAAGAGCTTGGGGTATTCTAGAAGCCAGCAGGAAGAGAAGATTTTTATGGCCATAGTGAGGTGAGTTAGGGGAAAATAGTATGAATGAGATGGTGCTGAAGAGATAGGCAATTATGAGACCAATTGGGTCATTTATGCCATGATATTAGTTTGTATTTTATTCAGGAAAAATGGAAAGCCTTTGGAAGGTTTTAAGCAGAGTGACACAGTCTGATATACATTCTAAAAAAAGTCACAATGACTGTTTTGTGGAGAATGGATTATAAATGGAGATGAGTCAAGAACAGAAGCAGAGGGATGGTGGCAATGGAGGTGGAGAGAGGCTGGTTAGTAAAATACAGATAGTCTCCAGTTTACATTGGTTCAATTTAGGATTTTTTTGGCATTGCAATGTTATGAAAGCAGTATGTGTTTAGTGGAAACTGTCTTTGACTTTTGAATTTTCATCTTTTTCCAGGTTAGTGATACGTGATACAGTATTCTTAAGCTGCTGGGTAGTGGCAGCAAACCCTGCAGCTCAGCCAGTACAGGATCACAAGGCTAACAGCCGATACTCTGCAGTTTACTTTGTTCAGTAAATTACATGAGATATCCAACACTGTTTATAGAACAGGCTTTGTGTTAGATGACTTTGCCCACTGTAGGCTAATGTAACTATTCTGAACACATTTAAGGTAGGATAGATAGGCTAAGCTATGATGTTTGGTAAGTTAGGTGTATTAAACGCATTTTTGACTTACGATATTTTCAACTTATGATGGGTTTATTGGACCGTAACTCACTGTAAATCAAGGATCATCTGTGTAATGTATAGAATCAAGGTAATTTAGCTAATGTCTGAGGGATCAAGAGAAAGGGAGGAGGGAATATTTTGATGTCTAGTTTTAGTATCAGCAGAAATGGTAGCACCATTTACTAAGGCAGGAAAAATGAGAGGGACCCAGAGCTTCAGCACAGGTTGGAGCTGGGTGGAAATACAGAATTAAGAGTTCCCATTTTATATATACTGAAATTCAGTTGCATGGGGGGATTTTTTTTTTTGTCACCCAGGTTGGAGTGCAGTGGTGTGATCTTGGCTCACTGCAACCTCCACCTCCCAGGTTCAAGTGATTCTCCTGCCTCAGCCTCCTGAGTAGCTGGGATTACAGGTACCCACCACCACACCCAGCTAATTTTTGCATTTTTAGTAGAGACGGGGTTTCACCATGCTGGCCAGGCTGATCTCAAACTCCTGACCTCAAGTGAGCCACCTGCCTTGGCCTCCAAAGTGCTGGGATTATAGGTGTGAGCCTCAACACCTGGCCTGCAAAGGGGATTTTAAGTTGGCAACTGAATGTAGACATGGGGAATGTAGACATGGGGAAATTAGAGGAGAGGTTTGGTCTATAGATACATACTTAAAGTTTGTTGGCATGTAGATTTGCTTAAAGCCATGAAAATGAATGAGATCACCTGAGAAGAGGATACAGGACTAAGCACTGAGGAATGCCAGTATTTAGAGGTCTAACAAAGGAGATATAACTTTTAAGAAAAAAATTGAGAAAGCAGCTTATGAAAGAGGAGGAAACTCAGGAGAAGGTGGTATCGTGGAAGCTGAGCGGGGTCCTTCAGTAATTAAGGGGATAAGCAACATTGTTAAATGGTTCTAATAGAGTCAGAAAAGTGCATATGAATTTGGCATCATCTAGATTAACGGGTGCTATTACAAAAGCATTTCCAGTGTTTTGGTGGAGACAGAAGACAAGTGAAAGGAAGTAGAACTATAGCGATTGCACTGGTATAGACCTAATTCATTCTTTTAAAGGCTGTATGATGGTTCATAGATGGTTACACCATAATTTATTCAGCTTTTCACTATTGATGAACATTTACTTTGTTTTTATTTTTGTCACTGAAAATAATACTACAATGAACATTCTTGTCTCTCTGTTCATCCTTACATACTGGTACATGTATTTATATAGGAAACTTTCTAGGAATGGGCTTCCTGGGTTGAAAGATACATGTATTTTATGTAATTTTCACTGGTATTGTTAATAACTTTTCCACAAGTCTAAAACAATTCACATTTCACCAGCAGTTTATGAGAGATTGATGATACAGGAGAAGAGAGATCTAACTGACCAATGACAGTGCAAAGTCCTCAAAAGGTAAGAGGAGATGTGGTCTAAAGTTCAGTGGAGGGATTGAACTTTCATAGGGAAAGGGAGAAAGGAAAATCATAGATGCCCATAATTTTGTAGTTTGGGTGGTAGTAACATGAGGAAGTTCTGTAATCTCAGTAAAAGAAGATATGGCAAATCATCAGTTGAAGAGGAAGTTACTTAGAAGGCTCAAAGTATAAAAGAGTTCCTAGAAAGTAGAAGCGGGGGTGTAGTAAGATTGCTGAGCAGTGTTGCATTTGAAATGAAGTTTGATGGTGTGGTTTTTTTCTAGCTGTATGCAGTTACTTGGGCTTGTGCCCAGAGAAGATGGATACTTGAGATCATCTAGGGCTGGAGTTTGCCAGGAGAGTGTGATGGAAAGAGATGGACAGGGAAGTGAGGATAACTGCAAGAGAATGATTATGTATAGACCACAGAATCTAAGCTGAACAGAAGAGGGAAATGAGGGCAGAAAGGGGTTTAGACTGCAATGGAATCAGTGAATTAGAAGGTTCAGTGAGGGGCAAGAATTTTTAGCAGTGGGGACACTAAAGCAAATGAATAGGAAGGATGGGAAGGGATGTTAGAGTATGATATGTTTGCATTTAGATTTTGGCAGAGTTAGGACTTTTCTTGACCAACTGAAGGAGCTGTCCATGCATTTGAATCACTGAGGTATAGTGGAAGAAAGGGTACCTATAGATGAGGAAATGAAGAAGCTGGGAGGCCAATCTGTTGTTTGCATAGTGTACATTATTGTTGGCGTGTGATCCTAGCAGTAGGAGTGGAGGAAAAGTGAGCCATGAGTATAAGTTTTTAGTTTGGTGGGATGAGTGTGAAGTTGATAGGTAATGGAGACAGGTGTGGGTGGGGCTAGGGCTGTGAAAGGCAGGGAGAATTGCAAGCAAAAGGGAAAGAAGTGGTTTGAGAGTAGTAAGGGGGAACAAAGACAGCTGTCTCCCCATCTCCTGACCCTGAGATTTATGCGGCATTGAGGGAAAAAAATAGTAACTTGAGAGGGCTGTTGGGGAAGCGTGTTTAACTGGTAGTGATAAGAAATCAGGAGAGAGAGAGGTTGGAGATGGAGAGACCGAAGAGCAGAGGTGCCTAAAAAGGGAGAACAGGTAGATGGGCTGTAAAGTCTTGGTAGAGAGATTAACCTAAGCCTTCTCCTGGAGTGAAGGGGGAGGGCAGCAGCCCTGTTTGTGGGTTGTTGGCTAGAGGCTGCCGCTCCTCTTTCATTTCTGCAGAAGGCAGCGGGAACAGCAGCTGAGAGTTGGGCAATAGGGGATTGGGTAGGAGACATGACAGGCATGGAGGAGGTCTGATGTAGCAGCTCTGAAGAATGGAGTAATAGAAGTGACACAGAAAGAGCATCAGGAGATAGCAAGAGCTCAGCTGAGATTGGAGAGTGAGTTAGGCATGAACTCACTTCCCTCCCTTTCATTACACATATAATGTCAAGTTTCCCCCTATTTCCACCAGACTGAATTAATTGCTTTCTCATCGGTTTCCATAGTGTGGAGCACCTACTTTTATATCACTTATCACATTGTGTTACAGTGATTTACCTGTTGTACCTTTCAGACTGTGAGTTCTTGGACAGTAAGGCTTATTTATCCTCTCTTCATGATCACCTAGAATAATGACTAGAATGTAACAGGCACTCAGTTAACGTTCATTGAATTGAATCAAATTGCACAAGTATGGTCATTTTATTTTCCTAATAGCTCTTTCCCTTCATGAATCTGATGCCATATATTCTAAACAACTTATTCATTTCCGTGGGCACAGTGTGCTCATTAAGGATAAGCCATCCTATTTCTGTGTTACGCAAGAGTAAGACCTGTGCAGAAGATGAAGATATCCCACTCATCTCTGCAGGTTTGGTATTAATGTATTTGCCTTAGGGATTTTTGTCAGCAGAACGTTTGCCTCGTTATTGACCTTGGTCAATAGGACATTCTCAGAGTCCTCTTCCCTTAGCATTCTTTCCCTTCAGAGCAAATGATACTGGTCTTTGTGATTTGAACGTTGTAGGAGGCTGGACGTGAAAGAGAGAGCTTTTCTTGTAGTAAAAACCCAACAAGCAAAATTTTAAAATCACCTTTCTTCCAAAATGTTGTACCAACATGAAGAGAATACACCATGGGAAAAACATTAATTTGCCCTTTAATG
The DNA here is from genome assembly GCF_001604975.1 of Cebus imitator. Classification (NCBI taxonomy): domain Eukaryota; kingdom Metazoa; phylum Chordata; class Mammalia; order Primates; family Cebidae; genus Cebus; species Cebus imitator. The sequence continues at coordinate 1,033,967 of NW_016107861.1, forward strand.
TGCTCATATTGTTTTGTGGGTAGGAAAATGAAGATAAATTAAGTGTTATTCATATTCCATGCCAGTAGCCAAAGCTCTGAAAGGCTTCTTTAGGTTCTCTCTCAGACAGAATTATAGAATCTTATGTTAGAACGGACCATGGTGAGCAGCTGGCCCAGCCACCCAAGCCAACACTTGAATCCCCTTTACAACATCCCCACCTGGCAGTTGTCCAGCATCAGCATCTCTAGGGATTAGCAGAGTTTTTGATAAAGAAACCAGCTTCTGCACTGACACCAGAATACTGCAGATTGTTGTCTTACAACAGTAGTTTTCAAACTCTTGTTCCCAGGAGACCTTTATACTCTTAAAAATGTTTGAGGACCCCAAAGAACTTTTGTTTATGCAGGGTATATCAGTATTTATTTATTTGTTTTCTTAAACCCACAGTAAACCCATTACATGTCAACATAGATATCATTTTTAATGAAAAATAACTATATTTAAAAAATAAATTTAGTGGAGAGAGTGGCCTTGCAAATCTCCTTAATGTCTGGCATAATAAATAGAAGACTGCTGGATTCTGTTTCTCATTCAGTCTGTTGTGATAGAACAGGTGATGGAACCTATGGAAGCCCAACTGCACAGATGTGGGAGGCAAATAATTTCTTCAAATTAAGAAGTTTTGACCTCACAGACTTCCCAGAAGGGGAAATCCCTGGACTCCCAGGAGTCCACAAACCACATTTTGAGAACTGTTGCTCTCTTACACACCAAGGGATGAGATGAACTGGTGATGTAAATTGATAGGGACTGCAGTGAAAGAAAACCTACATGCAAAAAGAGGCCAAGAAAAATGTACTTAACGTCTGTGATAACAAGTACTGAGTGTTTACTTGTGCCCAAGTGCAAAGCACTGAAGATACAGGTTGAGTATCCCTTCTCTGAAATGCTTGGGACCAGAAGTGTTAAAGATTTTGAACTTTTTTGGATTTTGGAATGTTCGTATTATACCTACTGGTTGAGCATTCCTAATCTGAAAATTTTGAATCTGAAATGCTCCAGTGAGCATTTTCTTTGAGCATCATGTTGGCACTCAAGAAGTTTCAGATTCTAGAGGATCTTAGATGTTTGGATCAGGGACACTTATATCAGTTGTTCTCTGTCTTCTTCAATGTGAAGACTCATTTTGACCTAAAAAAATTTTCAGAACTATAAGTTAACTCTTTTACTTACAAGGATCCATTGAGAAAGTAACAAAAAGCAACTGTGAATTTAGTTCTGGTTTTAATAAATTTCTGTTTCATTCATCACAGCAATATCTATGGACATTAGATTAAAAATTAATTAGAAGATGAATATTCTGTCTATGTTTTATACATTATACCTTTGGTCTTCAGCCAGTGCGTTGTACCCATGGGGATTTGCAGAACTCTTGCAGATATATCTGTGCTTGGCCTAAGTACCTGCCATGCTACCTATGACCCACAGGTTGGAAACTGAATTCACTCGTCTGTTCTTGTCACCAGCATTAAAGACATTGAGTGAAGGATTTGTTTTGAGGTTACTTTTAAGCCATTAAGACTTTGATGCCTTCAGTTAAGATGGCCAGGTATCATACAGAAAAGCCAAAGATGAATGCATGTGCTTCCGGGGCTTCTGGTTCTCTTCACTTGTCCTTATCTCTCTGAGAGCAGTGGATGGGCATTTGCAGATCAGGCACTCTCACCTGCCCTGTAAGATGTTGCTCAGGATTAATGGAAGAGAATTGTATTGAGAGAGTTAATACTGAGTTAGAGAAAAGTGGAAGTGTGGCAATAGTGCAAAGGGAGGAGTGAGAAATTAAATGGTATCTTTTTAGAAGTCTGCCTTATTGCAGTCTGCATTGCTCCTTAGGGATTTTTCTACTGAGTACAAGAAAATCAGCAAGCATTTTTTGAAAAACCCAGATGAAATTACTGCCATAAATTTTTATTTTTTTTTTCATGGTATAAAACCCTTAATTTAGATGGGGAGGGTTTATTACCAGTGTTTTCTTGGCATGGCTAAGTTCAATTAATTTCAGATGACAAGCTCCAGATCCCCCCTACTACCACCCCTCTGCTGCCTTTTCCTCCACTCTCCAACCCCCCAATACGTGGAAAATGCAATTTGTTATTGGTTTGCCTTTGGCTCTGGAGACCTCATTAAGGGCCAGAGAAAGAGATTCTCTCTCTCTTTCTTTGACACCTTTCTATTTTCTGCTGAATTCAGACCATTTGCATTGCCACATGGAAAGTATGTGTGGTGTATGTGAGGGGAAGCTTAGCAGACAAATAGTAATGATTATACCTTTTAAATATTGATTTGAAATGACTATTGCAAGTTAAGAAATTGTTAACCACAGTATTCAACTAAGATACGGAGCTCAGCTTAAGATGACGTCTCTGAAAAGAATGTGGACACATTTATACCATAAAACTTGCTCAGCTGCTGTGACAGTTCATATGTAACCTACCTGGTTGTTTGAAAGCAGGAACAAGATGTCAACAGAATCTCACATTTACTCACAGTCCTAAGACATAGCATGCTGCACCTTCAAGTTCTTGTTCCTATCAGAATAGTGTGAGCAAACAAGGGAAGTAATCTATGGTGTTTTGTTTTGTTTTTCTCTGCATGGTAATATAGAATCTATTGCAGTGTGAATAGAAGGAGTCACAAGAGATTCATTACTGTTTGTGAAGTGTGCTGTCTGGGTCTTTCTGCATGGGATTCTTTATTTTACTTACAAAGCAGATATAAAAATTAGAATTGAGATGATAGAGAATATATATTGCATAAATAAGCAATTTAAACAAAAGTTTTACCATTATAACAAATAAATAACGCTGCTTCAGAGGCTGGAGATTAGAATCCTGTTACATTAAATGCTTGACAATAGCTATTGTCTATAAAGTTCCCAAGATGACAAGTTACTTAAACACTATTATTAGGAGTAGCTGGATTAGTAATAATAATGTTCAAGTGCCATGAGCAACAATGAGGAGATTTTAAAAATAAAGAGAAGCGCATGTGATCACAGTCAGAGTGATTTGTGTGCTGAATGCCGAGCGGGCGGTCCCTGTGAGCAGGGTTTTCTTACACTGCAGTGTGCAATGGGCAGTACTTGGCAGTGTGCTGAGGAGGATGAGACAAAAGTGCTTAATTTGTTAATATTTTTTCCCTGTTTTTTGTGTACTGCTTAACCTCTTGTCAAAATAGTGTTCACTTAGCAAAATTAAAGAGAATATAAGAAAGCTGACAGAAAATAGGCTCAGCAAAAGACCAAATATAAAAGATGAGCCTCTAGCGGTTGCTGACAGGCATTGTTTAGACTCCAGTTCTGTTAGATCATTCATTACTGTGGCTTTTTCTCGTTTAAATGGCACATAATTGATGTGGATAAAAATGTGTGGGGATTTAACTTGATTGTACAGGTTTTTGTTCTGTGGAATTTATATCTTTAGGGCTCCATTTGTTTTGAATGTAATTTTGTGAGAAAATCAACATGGAACTGAGGTCTGGCTCAGTATCAGTTGGGGTGGGGTGTGGGGGATTACTGACCGAAGCAGAGGGTACACACATCCTTGGTGTGGATAGTGAAGCTTACAAGAGGAACGGAATGGGACTCCTTGGTTTTTAGAATCAAGTAATTTTGAAATTGGATGGTATGTAGAAGAAGTGGTGCTCACCACATATTTCATGTGTTCCCTTACATTACCCAGCCTTTGTTGCTGTTGGGTTTGGGCTTTGTGACTTGCCCAGGCCAATAAGCGGTGAGTGGAAGGGACATAGGGCACTTCTGAGCCAAGGCATTTAAAAGCTAGTATTCCCCTTCCATCGCTTTCAGGGTTACTTCTTGCTTTGTTTTTTATTTTTATTTTAGTGCTAGGCAGAAAAAGATAGAACCATACAAATTTTGAAATATATGTGTCTCTAAATAATGAAAGAAATTTAGCTTATGTTATGTAGAGCTGTTTAGTACAGTCTGTTTAGAAATGTGCCTAGCATTCTCTTGCCCATGAACACCAGACTCCAGCTCTGGTGTTGTGACTCGTCCTTGATACCTCACCAGTCCTGGAACAACCTAGTTGTCGAAAAACTGGGATAGGTTGGATTTGGGTTTAGATGTTATAGACAGGTGCCTCAGGCAGCTGAATTTGTACAGTAAACCACTTTGGTAGATGATCAGATTTCTGTGTCTGATAATTTGTTGGGAATCACTTGAATGTCAGTCATGTTAGAAATTCTTATTAATGTAAAAGACACTTTATAGTTATTGTTTCCAAAACGCCAACGAAATTCAAACAAAACAGTATTGAGACCAAGGGGCATCTCAGCCTTAACTCCATTTGTTTTCAGCATGCCTAACACACATAATTCTTATAAATGCCTCTTTCTATAAGCCTAGCTGTTGCTACCTCAGTGGGTTGCTTGCAGTTTGACTCTAGCCTAGCTTACTTAATTAAGACTTAAAATAATACCTTCAGTTCTGCCTGGGACTTGAGAGAATAGCCAGCTCTGAAGCCTTTGCTTGCTGAGTGGTTATTCAGTAGCTGGAGTTTTGTAGCAGCAAGGTTTGGAAATCCTCTAGTATACATGGTTTTATTGTTAATAAGTCTAGTTGTAAGTAGTCATCCTGATTGGCATCAGTTCCTTCTTGCTGTATACGTTAGTTTTCTCAGTTTTCTTTTCCTCTCCATCTTTTCTGCTGTCTCCTTTCCTCTCTATTCCTCCCCTTTCCTCCCCTTCACTCCCTTTTTTGTCCTGTTTCTTTCCATATAATGAACTGGCAAATTTGCAAAAAGGAGCTCCGTACTGCTGCCATCTGTAGGGTCCGGGAAACCTGATCATTTTGAAGAGCTAGCCCGTTCTATCGCTGTAGTTAGCAAACATCTTACTGAATGTTGCATCTTTTGTGATGGGTGAAATGACAGAGGGAATAGAGTTTTGGGTGAAAAATATATTCTTGGGTCCTACATTAGAGAATATAAATCACATATCAATATAAAGTTCAGATAATACTAAATCATATACAGCAACTGCATATGACAGCAATAGGAGGTAGGAAAAGTCCTCTCCATGTGTGCATTTTGAGAAATACACTGTTTTTATTTGGTACGGTTGCATATTCATTTCTAACAGACTGCATCCTAAAAGAATTGGACTTTTATAGATTTCATGAATATTCAGAGAGTCACCAAAACCAATTTTGTCCTTTACCTTATGTGTCTAGACCCATCTGTCATTTGCTTGCTAGATGGCCGTAGTTCTCTATTGTGACATTTGCCTTTTGATAAAAAGGTATTTCCCGTGTTGATAAGGGGACATGCTGGTACTTTTTCTTCCCTGCTTGCAGGTTTCCACCCTCAGGGTACATCTTGGAGAGAACATGTGTATGTGGCCAGGCCCTGGCTACTTGGCCATCTGGCACCAGCTCTCTTAAGCTTTTAGGTCATTGTTTTAGACACTGATGAAGCAAGGGAAGGCATGATGGCTGTTGCCACTAGTAAGTCATCAGGGTACTTGGCAAGCTGGCAAAAGCTAGAAGCCTTCTTCATTTGCATTTTAATTGGAATGACCATTCGCCAAAAGCCCGAATTTAAAAAATTGTCCCATGAGTCCTTTTTCCCTTTCCCCTCTTGCAGCTGATTTCCATCTCTTTTCTTTAAGAGACAGGGTCTTGCTCTGTCACCCAGGCTGCAGTGCAGTGCAGTGCAGTGGTGCGATCACTGCAGCCTCAACCTCCTGGGCTCAAGCAATCCTCCTGCCCCAGCCTCCTGAGTTGAGACTACATGTGTGTGCCACCATGCCCAGCTAATTTTTTAAAAAATATATTTTTTTGGTAGAGACAGAGTCTCACTGTGTTACCCAGGCTGGTCTTGAACTCCTGGGCTCAAGCAGCCTTCTTACCTCGGCCTCCCAAAGTACTGAGGTTACAGGTGTGAACCACTGTGCCTGGCTGATTTGCATCTTTAGAGAAATGTGTTTCTCAACATTAAAAAACTATCTCTCTTATAAACTTAGAAATCTTACATATCCTTTAATATTATTTAAAATATAAAAAGTAAGAATTGTAATAAAAGAAGGCAGTGATGGCCTTAGAAGGATGCCCTTTCTTTTCTTCAGTTATGTGAGTCATGTCTGAAAGTGGGGCTGGCTTGCTCACCACAAGTGTTTTTCCCTGTTCTTGCCGGTGGCAGAGCAGAGAGGAAGTCACTTTCACATCAAGCCTCTAAAACAGTTTTGTTTTTATGGTCACAACAGGAAGAAAGCCTGCTTTGCAAATGTTGTGTATTTTATTATAATTTTGAAAATGCTTTTTCAGGTGACATATGTGCCCATCTCTTCCCTCCAAATGATTCTGATATGACTCCCATACCATTTCTCACCACCTCACTGCCCTTAATACTTAAATATGAAGAGAGAAACAGATGAAAGTAATTAAGATGGATAAGTAAGACATTCTTATTCATGAGCATTTTGTCTCTCTGCCACCATCCCCATGGGGCTGTGTTATTGCACTTCCTCTTCACTGTCTTAGCCCCCTCCAGATATACCTGCATGGTCATTTGGGCCCTGTCCTCCAGTTTTACTTGAATAAGAGGAAGCCAGCCTCACTGGTTCCCATCACAGTTCTAACTGGTCTGTAGAGTCCTGTGGTGCCTTAAGTAACGATTATGTATAGAAAGGCTGGGTGCAGTGAGTAGCACATGAAGCACGTAACAAATGCCGGTTCTGTTCCTTTTCCTCCCCTTTCCAGAATTCAGTGTTTCTGCTTCCAGAATGATCTTTGGGTCTTCTAATGTGTAATAAAGGAGGACGGGCTTTTCATAGATGAAATTTTGAGTGGGTTTTATTGATTCACCCATGTTACTCCATACTGCTAACTCTGGTTCCAGTCCTTTTTCTGGTGAGAATAGACCTTCTGCTTTCTTTTGTTGGTGAGAATGGATGGAGAAGAGAACTAACGTTCTTTGAAGATCTCCTATGTGAGTTTCAGGCAGTCAGGCTTAGTATTTCACTTGCATCATTACAATGAGTCCTCACCACATTCATTTCATAGTTGAAGAAACTAAGCACAGAGATGTTATTTACCCATCTTGGTCTGTAAAGGTGGAAACAAGATGCAAGGCCAAAGCCATTGTTCTTGACATCATGTAGAGTTGCTTTGTCAATTTCAGGGAAAGGAATGATTCTTTCAAACATGCTTAATCTTTTCTATTCTTTGGGTAGGCAGAGGAGGGAAAAAATAGCTCATCATTATTACCCTTTTGACAGTAAACTCCCTCATTCTACCTAGTAACTATTTGGTATAGGATCTGGGGCAATGCTTATACACACCCAGATGCGTTGCAGTTTTTACTTGGCAGACCAAGAATATTATAAGTGTTTACTCTATTGCAGTAGTTATTAAAAGTGGAATTTTGATCTCTTTTCATGTGAAAAATCAGTGTCTTTTCAAGAATAGAAGTATTTTAAATTGACCTAAGGGAGCTTTTCTGGTAACTTGCAAAGGTAACCAAAGGATTATCTTTTCCTACCTCTACAGAAAAGTATTTGGAGCTCTTTACTTTGGATTCATTTTAACAGATGTTGTAATAGTGAAATAATGTGCATACAATGAAATCTTCTACACTGTTATTTAAAAACAGGAATGTTCACATGTAGAAAAAATCAGTAAAAGACATACTTACAACTTTGAACTCACCATATTGCTCATCATGATGTAGATCAGGCAAAGTAACTGTGTAATCTTACTCTGTAGTTTGGATTTTAACATTTGAAAATCTATTATTACTACTCTAGTGCTGGCATTTGCCATTATCTGGGGCTTATAGAGAATTCACTCTCATTGCGATTGTCTTGAGTCCATGTTAGGTTTGTTTTGTTTTGCTTTCCTTTGATTTCTTTTTTACTTTCCAGAATATTTCTGAGGAAAAACAAATCAGATTTGAATAGAATAATTTAAATTTGGTGAGGGAAATTTGGCAATAGAAAGATGGTTTGATATTGAAAATATGTGCCTAAATAACAATTATATTAAAAGAGAAAATAAAAGAAAAAGGAGCTAATGTTATCAGCTAACACCATTGAGCATGAAAAGATTTGCTCCATTTGTCCTTTGAAACGGCATTTGAATGTTTGGCCACTGGAGGGCGCTGTGCTACTGCAAACCGCTTACTCAAGTCAGAAGTCATCAAATCTCTTCATTTTTTCTTCTCAGTAAAAAGATAAAGGATTTATATTCTTGTAATGCCAAATCAGTTCATACTTAACATTGAGCCTTTAGCTGTGGAAACTTGTTTGAATGACAGTAATGGCTTCATTTCAAGTTATTTAAATGTTTAATGCTGTGTAATTTACTCAAATGTGTGTAATCCTTTATTTAACTAGATGAAAATAATACACTGTTAACATTGTTTTTAGCATTAATTAATGTGACCAATTAAAGTTAAAAACACTAAAACCAATTTCCCTGTTTTGTTGCATGATGAGACTGTAGAGAGTTTTCCTCTGGCCCAGGCTGATTTGGGTTCAGTGCTCATCTCCCCACAGCCTGCTCCATCCCCACACCTATCCCTGATGTTGTTGTAGTTAATTCAATTTCAGTGTTATCAGCAGCTACTCTTGGTAGCAAAACTGATAAACTGTAGATCCCTTTCCTCCTAAAACTTGTCTTCACAATGACAGGAATCTCTCAACATCACTTTGTTTTCCAAAATGAATGTAGCAATGATTGAAATCACTAAGTTACTACCAGCACTTAAACAGAGAGAAAGCAGACCAACGCATGTGCTGACATCACTAGTCCTGGCAAATGGGAGATGGGTGAGAACTTGTTTTCCTCAGGAAAAGGTAGAACCTCAGTATTCCTGCCCAAAGACCCTGTCAGCACAAATATTGTTACCATCCACTGTCAATAATAAGGAAAAACAAAACCAAAAGCGCCTGCTGTTTTCAAAGCCTTAGTCTGATCTTGGAAATTCAGTATAAGTCAAAACCAGGTAACACGTTTCTGGCTGCCTGTGTGTACTACTGTGATGTGTTACATTAAAACTACCCGTTACGGTTCTGTGTTTGTAGGCATAAATAATTCTTTCTCATTAAACATTGCTCCTCCAGGGTTTCAGAGAAAGGAATATTTTTACCCAGTGTAATTGTTGATAAATATCCTTTACTCAAAGTAATTGGTAGGTTATAGCACACTCTCTTATTATTTTAAACTCTGTGGAGTTTTTGTCTTTAAGTTGGACAGTTTTTTTTCTTTATTGCATAGTATTGAATGGGCAATTTTTTAAGGGTTAAAAATGCAGAAGTATCTCATTTTTAGATCAAATTCTAGATTAGAATTGTCTAAGTTTAAAGAACAGCTATAAACATAATTTGCCTACTCCTTCACATAGTATTTTATATCATCATGTAATTTTTTAATGCAGTGGTATTTATTTTGTGAATACAATCTTAAATCGAAAGCATACATTTAATTTAGAGCAAAATGCAATTTTATTATTATTTGGCATATCGACACTGTTTTGTGGTTTATCAACTATTTTAAAAAAGAATTTTTATGCTATTTGTGCCACATCATAATTTCCCTTACCATAAAATTTAAATATTATACATACATACAAAATAGTTCTCTCAGTTGATTCAAACAAATAATTGAAAGAAAAAATTATACTTATTCTTACATGTATGCCATGTAGCACTTTTAGGAGATGAGGTTATGAAATTCATGAATGAGAGGGTGATGTAAGTTTAAAAATTATTATCTTTGTTGTTTTATTTTTCTCTTTTAAATTCATAAATAACACGAGTGGCCTGTACTTGAAAAGAGCCGGTTTCTCCATTTGAACTTTATAAACAGTGTGTTAGGTATAGGTATAAATATTATTTCCATGTTATATTGAAGGAAATGGAGGCATAGGAAGATGAAAATTACTTTCCCAAGGTCATAGAAATAGTATGGGCTAAAGCTAGGGCTAAGCTTCAGTTACCTGCACCTGGTCAGTGTTCTTTCCTGCACTCCTCCCTCCTTTAAAAACTTAGGGGACAGTCCTGAAGGGGTGCTGCTGAACCCTGAATGGAGACTATGAACCGAGATCCTGGGAGAGGCCTTTGAATGGGAAGGCTGCCTTTGCTTCTCTGTGTATTGCAGACTGACTTAGGCTGTTTCTGTGGGCCCATTTTCTCATCTCTAAAGTGGCACCCAGTTCATCTTTTTTCAGTTTTATCCACAGCAAAGTAAACAATAATAGAGTTTTAATTTATTGAGAACTTTGAGCGTGAGGGTAAAAGCTATTTGGAGTGTAGTTTTTGCCCTTCTGTGTTTTTTGGAAAAGGAAAGTTACTCTTTTTATTTACATGAAGGTCGTATTTTCAGCAAGCTTGAAAAAAGAAAGTATTGGAAGTGAACAGTTAGGTGAGGCATCCTTCATCACAGAAACACAAGGAAATATTACTTTAATAATTCTTAATACACTCCTTAATTATTCTTAATGCACCCTGTTGGTCCAGGTAAAAGACTCAGGATTTGTTTTTCTTTCTCATTGCCTCCTTACTTTGTGATTTTTTTCTCATTTGAGCATGAGTTTTTTTTAAAGAATATATTTATTGGTGTGTGATAATAGGCTAATTTTTTAAAGAGATGCAATGTCTTCAGTGTTTGACTGCTAAGATTAAATTAAGCCATAAATTAGGACATAACATTTCCTAAAGACATTTTATGTTTTAATCGGTGCTAAAATGAAAAAGATAAATAAATACTAAAGTAACAATAAAGTGAAGAAAACGAACAGGTGTTATTACTTAATTTATGCAAAAAAAAATGAATTGTTAAATACACATAAATAAATACTAGTTAGTTAGCAATCATTAATGTGATTTCTCATGACCCTGTGTCACCTGGACTCAGGATTTTGTTAGTGGCACCCACAACACAATGCCACTATTATGTAACTATCACCTTGCCTTTCTTGCCAGCACCCTAATACTTCAAGGCACGTGTTATTATTTCACAATATTGTGTTTGCAGGTATTTCCAAGGGACAGAGGACATCCCTTTCATCTCTCCTACAAACCTGCCAAACTGTCTTGAGACCATTTCTTCCCCATGCTTGCGTTTCATTGTCTTCTGTCGTTTTTGTTTTATGATCTGATATATACCTGCCCTCAGAGAGATGTCCCTCAACATGATGACCCTCATGAACAGCTTTTCCCTTTTACCTCAAAACCTGCACCACATTTGTCATCCACATCCCTTTTGGATCTTTTCATTCTGGCTTTTATGCCCATATCCAACATGTATAGTCCCCCAACTGACTTAGTTGATTGGCACAGTCAGATTACCTAGTGCCTTTTCCGGGGAAAATCTATGCACTAAAAGTAAGCCCTTTTTTGGTTTTGGTTCCCTGCTGCCTTTGACCTTCCAGATCATGCTGATTTACTTGAAACAAATTCTATAAGCTGCATGTCAAAAGGGCTGCAAGTTCTCTCCTGTCAGACATTCGTTTTTACCGTCTCTCACCTTCTTCCCTCTTCTCGTTGACAGCTCTCTCTGGGGTTGTGGATTCTGACTAGCCCGGAACATCTAGTATTGAGTTCCCTTCTTTCACATGTCAAATAAGAATGAGCATTAGAACTGGATGTGTCAGCCAGGTGCAGTGGCTCACGCCTGTAATCCCAGCACTTTGGGAGGCTAAGGCAGGTGGATCACCTGAGGTCCAGAGTTTGAGACCAGCCTGGTCAACATGGTGAAACCTGGTCTCTACTAAAAATACAAAAATTAGCCAGGCCTGGTGGTGCACACATGTAATCTCAGCTACTTGGGAGGCTGAGGCAGGAGGATCGTTTGAACCTGGGAGGCAGAGGTTGCAGTGAGCCAAAACCGCACCATTGCACTCCAGCCTGGGCAACAGAGCAAAACTCTGTCTTAAAAAAAAGAAAACCAGAAAAGGTTGCGTCTTTTGAGATTGTAGCGTCCACACTTTTCCTTTTGTTGATAGAGGGATATGGAAACCAGAGAGACTGGGAGATTTGCCTAAGGACTTGCAGCAACCAAGTAGCAAACCCAGGACTAGCATCTGGGCCTCCTGACTCGTAGTCCATCTGGTAGCATTTCTACTCCACATTCTTCCATCTGGCCACCATTGAGTGGAACCTCTGCGAGCTGTGCAGATTTGGGGGATTTACTCTGGCTATTTTTTAGAGACTAGTAGGTCATTAGCTAGCTTCAGTAGATCGTTCCTTACATGGCATTACAAAGGACAAATGCAGGGGATTTGGCTAGCTTAAAATGCCACATTTCTGGATTAAAACAACAACAAATTAAAAAGACAAAATTAAAAGGCAAATGGCAAAATGGGAAACATACAATATTTATGATGAAAAAAAGGTTAAAATCTTTTCTGTTTGGCTCTTATCAAAAAGATGAACGCCTCAGAAGAAAAATGGGAATAGGACATGTGACATTGGGAACAAAACATTTATAAATGATGGCATATAAATAAATGCCATGTGAAGGAAGGATCAATGTCAGTGTGAAACAAAGAGAAACCATTTTGTGCTTATCAAATGGAAAAATATTTTGAATAATACGCATAGTCAGTGTTGCTGAGGGTGAGGTAAAACATTCTTTTTATAAACTGGTCCTGGAAGTTACAGAAATTATCATACATATACACAATGGAATCGTATAATGTTAAAAGGTTTTAGGGAAATTTACATGATGCAAAAATGCTGATGTTAAGTGAAAAGAAAAATACTACAGTTAGTTATTTATTTTAGAGACAGGGTCTCCTCACTCTTGTGACCCAGGCTGGAGCGCAGTGGCACAGTCGTAGCTTATTGCAATTTTGAACTATTGGGCTTAAGCTAGCCTCCCGCCTGAGCTTCCCTAGTAGCTGGGACTACGGGCATGTGCCACCATGCCCAACTAATTTTTAAACTTTTTGGAGAGATGGGGTCTTGTTGTATTTCCCAGGCTGGTCTCAAACTTCTGGGAATATTCTAATTTTTCAAATGGCATATGTATATCTGCATTTTTAAAAAAGCTGTAAGGGCCAGACACAGTGGCTCACACCTATAATTCCGTTTCTTTGGGAAGCAAAGGCAGGCGGATCACTTGAGCACAGGAATTCAAGACCAGCCTGGAAAACATGGTGAAACCCCGTTTCTACAAAAATACAAAAATTAACCAGGCATAGTGGAGCATGCCTGTAGTACCAGCTACTTGGGAAGCTGAGGCAGGAGGATCACGTGCCTGGGAGGTCGAGGCTGCAGTGAGCCCTGATCATGCCACTGTACTCCAGTCTGGGTGACAGAGTGAGACTCTTATCTCAAAAAAAAAAAAAAAAAAAAAAAAAGCTGTAAGGAAATAATAAAATGTTGAAAATATTTTATTATTGGATTGTGAGATTATGAATAATTATTCTCTTTAAATTTGTTGCATTTTCTTGAAAAATAATTTTCTTAATGAAAAATCTATAATGAATGTATTCCACTTTTGAAATCCAGAAAAGCATTATAAAAAAAGAAACATTAATTTTTCTTAATAAAATGGGTTGGGACTTCACCTTCAGATCACACATTCTTTGCAGAGCTGCCGGTTTTTGTTTGACCTTTTAAAAAGCTGTCTACCACACCTTGGTTTGCAGAGCATGTCTCTGTAATAAGGTAAAGGCCTCCTGGCACAGTGAGAATAGACCTGGCCCAGGAGCCTGGAGACAGGACTGTGCTATGCCAACACAGCGCAGCCTGAAGTCACTGCCCTGTCCCTGGGTGTTTCTTCATTTACAGAGCTAGAGGACGCTGGCCCATAGTTTCCATACAGTTCCTCGCAGCTCCAAAACTGGGTAATTCTATTCTTAGTCAAGCTTCTTTTTCTTTTTTTGTCCCCTAATATCTCATTGATGCTAAGTTGGGAGGCCAGATCAATTTTAAAATCTGACTCTGGGAATCTTCGTTGTTGATATTTAAAAAAAATCCCTTGGGCACTTTGAAAACATACAGGGGCTGGGCATGGTGGCTCACACCTTTGGGAGGCCAAGGTGGGAGGATTGCTTGAAGCCAGGAGTTCAAGACCAGCAGCACAGCAAGACACTATCTCTACAAAAAGCATAAAAATTAGCCAGGGGTGATGGCATGCACCTGTAGTCCAGCCCCTCAGGAGGCTGAAGTGGGAGAATTGCTTGATCCCTTGCCTCAAACAAACAAACAAACAAAAAAGCAGCCTTTAGGGAATTGCTTTTTCTAACTAGGGACTTTATTCTCTATTCCACCTATTTCATACTTTATGTACCCATTTTTAAGATCTACACCAGAGGTCAACAAACTTTTTTGGTAAAAGACCAGATAATATTAAAATTTCAGGCTTTGTGGGGCACATAAAGTCTCTGTTACATATTCTTCCTTTTCTAAACAATACTTTAAAAGTATAAAATTTATTTTTGGCTCGCAGGCCATAGTTTGCTGACCCCTGTTCAAAACCTTAAAGGAGCAAGAAATTGTTTGAGTCATACCTGGTGATGCTTGCAAACGTGATTTTTTTCCCCCACCTACCTTCCTTCCTTTTCTTTCCTTCTTTCCTTCCTTCCTACTTTCCTTCCTTCCTTCCCCTTCCTTCCCCTTCCTTCCCTCCCTCCTTCCCTCCCTCCCTCTTTCCTTCCTTCCGTCCTTCCGTCCTTCCATCCTTCCTTGGTCTGGCTCTTTCACAAAGGCTGGAGTGCAGTGGCGCAATCTTGGCTTACGCAGCCCCCACCTCCCTGGACTCTGATGATTCTCCCACCTCAGCCTCCAGAGTAACTGGGATTACAGGCATGTGCCACCATGCCCAGCTAATTTTTGCATTTTTTTGTAGAGATGGGGTTTCACCACATTGCCCAAGCTTGTCTTGAACTGAATTCTAGTGATCTGCCCTCCTCAGTCTCCCAAAGTGCTGGTATTATAGGCGTGGGCCACCACACCCAGCCTTCCCCCACCTAAGATAGGTCTTCAGATTAATATAAATAAAATAATCCTTCAGAATGACAGAAGATAATTTATATAATGGATAACCACAAGCACATAATTTTTTCTCATTCCTCAATTGTCTTTATAACCAAAAGCTTAAAGCTGGAATCTACCTTACAGGACTGTTTTAAATTGTTCTTCTTCTTGTATCCTTTGTGCTGTTCCTGAAGATATGTTAGAATCCTAGATTTGGGTACAGGTTCAAATGGTTAACTCTCCTGCTCTCAGCAGGGCCCATCTAAACTCTCTCTTGTAAGCATAAGTGTTAAGCACAGATTTTAGAGTTAGATGGACTGAATTAGGTCCCAGGTTGGTCATTTATCAACTGTGTGATCATTTGAAGTTAAAATGAGAACAGTAGTGCTACAAGCTTACCCCTTTTGGTTACACTTTGCAGACACTGTGGTGTTTTGTTTTGTTCTGTTCCGACCAACCGAAGGTTGTGGCAACCCCGTGTTCAGCAAGTCTGTTGGCCTTATTTTTCTAACAGCGTGTGCTTACTTAATGTGTCTGTGTCGCATTTCAGTAATTCTCAGAATATTTCAAACCTTTTCATTGTTATTACATCTATTTTAGTGATCTGAAATTGATGATTTTTGATGTTACTGTTGTAATTGTTTCAGACTGTCACAAGCCACACCCATATAAGACAGAATCTGATAAATGAATGTATGTATTCTGACTGCTCCACCAACTGGTTGTTCCCCCATCTCTCTCCTCCAGTCTCCCTATTCCCTGAGTGAGACACAACAATATTGAAAGTAGGCTAATTAATAACCCTACAGTAGACTCTAAGTGTTCAAGTGAAAGGAAGAGCCACATCTCTCTCACTTTAAATCAAAAGCTAGAAATGATTAAGCTTAGTGAAGAAGGCATGTTGAAAGCTGAGATAGGCTGAAGGCTAAGCCTCTTAAGACAGTTTGGCAAGCCACGAATGCAAAGGAAACGTTCTTGAAGGAAAGTCCAGGCACTCTGGTGAACACAGGAATGATAAGAAAGCAAAGCAGCCATTGCTGATACAGAGAAAGTTGGAGTGGTCTGGATAGAAGAGCAAACCAGCCCTAAAGCCATTCCCTAAAGCCAAAGCCTGATTCAGAGCAAGGCCCTAACTCTTCGGTTCTGTGAAGGCTGAGAGAGGTGAGGAAGGTGCAGAAGAAAAGCTTGGAACTAACAGAGATTGATTCGTAAGAGAAAGAACAGAAGCCATCTCCTTAACGTAAAAACGCAAGGCGAAGCAGCAACTGCTAATGTGGAAGCTGCAGCAAGCTACCCAGAAGACCTAGCTAAGGTTATTGATGAAGGTGGCTTATGTTATAATGCAGCTTACATTACAGTAGGAGAGATAGAAAAAATGACATGTGAAGAAATAAATATGATACTGACTAGTCATGTTTTGACAAAATTGGAATAGGGGAATAAGCTAGCCAGTGGTTGAATTTGGGGAAGGAGTACTTGAGCAGAATGGTCAGGGAAGACCTCTCTGAGGAAGTCAGTTGAGCCAAAACTGGAATTACAAGAAGTTGGCTATACAGTAATCTAAGGGAAAAGTGTGAACAGCAAGGGTAAAGACTGTGAAATGGGAACTAGCTTAGGGTGTTTGAGGAACAGAAAGAAGGCCCTGTGTGTCTGAAGTCTGGTGGGTAGTCTGTAGGTATTGGGAAGAAGGTATGTTTAGCAATGAGGGCAGACAGGTAGACAGGAGCCTTGTCCTACAGGGACTTGGTAGTGTGGAATTCTAAGGGTGACGGGAAACCATAAGAGGGTTTAAACCAGGTGTTGAAATAACTTAGTTTAGATTTTCGAAAGATAACTCGAGTGTGATCTAGTGTGAGAATGGACTGTAGGGAAGACCAGGCGGCAGGTGGGCAAGGAAACGTGAATACAAGAGACTGGAAGGAGCTGCCAGTGAGGCAGGAAGAAAGCAAGGACAGAATTTGCGTGCAAGTCTCAAAAAGTCAGTCTTTCAGTAAGGGCAGAGGGAAGATGGGAGTGGGCAGTAGGTAACAGAAAATCGACTTGTGGATATAGCAGGAGAGAGCTTAGTGGTGTCCTTTAAGAGCCATTTCAGTGGAGTCAAGGGAGAAGGGAATGGAGGCTGAGGAAGTAGGGGTAGCAATACCTGTAGAATATGAAGAATCGCTGAAAGGGGAAGCAGAGGATGATGATGAGGTTGGAGGGGGACTTAGGGTCCAGGGAGAATTATGTTAAGGTATGTGTGTGGATTGGAATGATACCATAGGGAGGGAGGATTTGATAATGCAGGAGGGTGGATCTTTGCAGGGACTGTTACCCGATTATGGGAGAGGGGCTGGATCCCTAGCTCAAGTAGAAGATTGGCTTTAGGTAAAAGTGAGATTTCTTCTTTTCCTATAACATCGGGAAAGGCAGAGTATGTAGAATAGATGTGCACAGATTGAAAGAGGCAAAAATGGAAGCCTTACCTTCATGTTGACAGTGCTTATGTCTTGCTGATTCATTGTGGTAAGTCATGGCCTCAAGCTCTGTTTTTGCAGGTCCAACGAGTTATTTGTGCTGGATATATTCTTTCCCTACCCAGGCCAGCTATCTCAGATACAGATCTGTTTACATGTCTGTCTCCCCAACTAAACTGGCGTCTCTTCAAGTATAGTTATCTTTGTATCTCTAGATATAGCTCAGTGTTTGGCAAGAACTGAGTTGAAGGAATGACAGCTACATCAGTAGAAAGGACTCGTATAACAGCTACACAAACGTGGCAGAAAGCACAGTAATTCAAGAGCAGGAATAAAATTAAGTGTATCTTAGAATAATTAATATGATTTCTCTTTTTTACGTGGAATAAATTGTTACTGATCACCAGAATTGAGAAGTAGGTAAAAGGAAAAAGAAAGAAAGAGGATCACTTGACTACCATTTGGAAGAAGATGGGCTTTTAACAGCCCCTTTCAGTAGGGATGAGTTAGTTCCTGGCATGCTTTGGTGGGAAGCACAGTTCTAGGTTCAGGAGAAAGTGAGAACCAACTGTGTATGGGAAAAGCAAATCCCAGTGTGATCAGCTTGCCTGTGGAAGATTAGCGGGCATGGTGGGGGGAGTAGAGGACTTAGGGCAAGAGTAAATGTTAATGAGAGATGGCCTAGGCAGCCTTGTGCCAAAGTGAGTGAGAACAGTTTGACAGGAAGTTCAGTTGAGCGTATGTAGCTCTTCTCCAAATGCTTAAGAAACACAACAAAACAAAATAGCTCCTTTCCCCTTCAACATTATACAGCACACCCTAAATGAAACATGACTTTCTGAGTTACAAGCTGCCCCTGGCAGAGAGGCTGGTTGTAATCTCAATGTGTGCCCTGAAATTAATGTTCCGTGGGCACTCCAGATTTGTGTGACGTACTGTAAGTTATATCTAACTGAACTGTTCTTTTAACTGCCTGCATTAAGCATCATGAAATAAGTTGCACTGAAAGGAACCACCTGAATAAAGGAGGTTTTATACCTTTATAAGTCCTCACTGCATGACCCCAGGTCACTGCTGTTGAACTTGGGAGCTTTCTCTCCAACTTTTCACTCTCTTGCCTTTAATGGATGGAGGTCTCCACACCAGGTTTTATTTCTCTCTTAGCTGCCAGGTGCTAGCAAATGGTGCTACCAGCCTCATTAGGGGAGGGAGGGGGGATGGTGTAGAGGCAGGCCTGGCCCCTCTGTAATGTGCCCCGCTTCCCAGAGGCCTATGGGATACCAACTGAAAAGAGGTCGCTAGCAGAGCTGCTCACCCCGGAGTTCGTTTTCTCTAGACTCATTAAAATGCCGTCTTCATATTTCCCTTGGATTTTTACTTTTCAAAACACTTTACGATGTGCGGCCTCATTTTATTTTACATTAAGCTGACAACTGAACATCTCACCAAGTATCAACTGGGAATACAATTTGCACTGACTGTGCTGTGCCATCTTGCCAAGTTTTGTCTTTGTTACTCAGCTCCATTCAGAAAGGAATTAATTTGAATTATATGATGCTATGGTTGTCTCCTTGAAGAAGGGCTAGAATCTTGCACACCTTGGGAAAGTATCTATCTGTGAATGTACCTGAGTCTTCCAGGTTATATGCCATTCTTCTCTCTTCTTTCCCTTTCACATCATCATGGGCTCCTCTCATGTTAGAATAAATCTTTCCATTTTGCCTCTCCCTACTCAGTGGGATTTTCAAGGGTCTATTGTTTCTGTCTTCACTTCCTTTTACCTGGGAGAAGCTGATACTGATGGAAAGGCATTTTTGAGTCTACATATAAAGCTCTTTGTTTAAAGGGCATTTTTAAAAGAAGAGAATTTTTACATTGCCAAAAGTACCCAGGTGTTGCCTTCCTTCACCATGAGGATTTTGAACAGAGCACACATTCATACCCATTATCTCTTAGTGTCCACCTGTGTGATGGCTATATGCTGTCTACCAACAGTATAATCTGTTCAGGAAATGCCAAATCTTGGATAGGCACTGGATCTAAAACTGGCACTGGAGTCATCCACTCAGAGGAAGAAAGATTGAGGACAGGTGGGAAGTCAAACAGGCAACTTGTCAGGCTTCTTTTCAGATGGTTCTCAGAGTACATTTCCATTACGTAGAACAGTGGGTTTGGTGGGGGGTTTTGGTGTGTTCTATAGTGGAACGGCAAGCAAAATTAGAGCTTTTTACTTGTATACTTCTTTGCACGGAAATAGTCTCAGAGTCCCAATGAAAGCATTGATTTCTTGAAAAGAGTTTGATGTTCTGGCCCATGTTTCATTTAAATGAGAGGCTAAAAGCAGATTGTGTAACCCACCAATGCCGATGTGTTAGGACTTGCATCCATCTCCTCTACACTTTCATAAAAGCTCCTAAGCAGAGTGCTGTAAGAGTATTTATGGGTCTTCTGCCTTAACTCCAGGAATAGCAGAGACAAGCTACTGTTTATTGAGCACCAACAAAGGGCAGGTACTCGAAGTGTTGAATGCATGCTGTCTCTCAGCCCACAAGAGCCCTGCAAAGGAAGTGCATCACTCCCTGTATTTATGGATGAGGAAGCTGAGTATCAAGAAGCTTGCCCAGAGTCATGCAGCTAGCAGGAAGCAAGGCAGGGTTTCAGAGCTACATTTATCTGCTTCCAAAGAGTATGCTCTCCCCTCAATTCCCAGTGGTGCTTCTCAAGTAAATCTGAAGTACTGTATTGCTTTTTTCCCTTCTGTTTTTCTTAGCAGTCTTTTGAAAAGGGCATTTATTTAAAGATTTTAGTGCCCAGCTGGGTCCAGTGACTCATGCCTGTAATCTCAGCACTTTGGGAGGCTGAGGTGGGAGGATCGCTTGAGCCCAGGAGTTCCAGACCAGCCTGGGCAACATGGCTGAACCCCTTCTCTACCAAAAATGTAAAAGTTAGCTGGGCATGGTGGTATGCACCTGTAGTGCCAGCTACTCAGGAGGCTGAGGCAGGAGGATCACTTGAGCCCGGGAGGTGGAGGTTGCAGTGAGCTTAGATTGCGCCACTGCACTCCAGCCTGGGCGACAGAGTCAGCTCCTGTCTTAAAAACAAAAAGAGAAAGATTTTAGTGCCCCCTGTAACCTGAGGCTTGGGTTCTGAAATGAAAGCTGTTGTTCTGAGATGTTTTGATTGAGCAGTAGTAATACAGCTACGTCAATGTGACTCGGTGGCCCAGTCACACAGAATTGGTCAGAAAGGGAGTGTTACCTCATAGAGCAGTGATTCAAGCCTTGGCTTGGATTTTAAAATGTTGGAAAGTTTTGAAGAAATGGGATTTTTTTTTTCTTCCAAAGATTGTAATAACTTTGCCATTGTACCATTAATGTAATCACCACCTCCTGTTTGTCATGTAACCAATTTATGTTTTTACTAACATTGAGGAAAGAAATTTTATGCTTCCTCCTCTTTGTCTTTCAATTCTTTCCCATGCCCACTGTGTGGATCATCGATAAACTTAAACAGGAAGGTCAGTGCTCACTTCCCCAGGGTTTGGACAGTGCTCAGTGAGTGGGAAGCCATCCTGAGAGGAGCCGGATGGGTTGTGTGTCTGAACCCTTGTCATTTTGCTGTGCTCCTCATTGGGTCCTGTCAGCTTCCACTGACTTTTCATTACATGTTTGGAAACTCTCATAACCAGGGCAAAGCCCAGGGAAATCTCCATTCTTATGGTGTTGGTCGCGTTCTTGTAGTTTCCATTTGATAGCAGCATAGTTTACAGATAACTTTTCAAGCTTTTGGAGAACTCCTGAGACTTGTTTTGTCTTTGCCTGCAGCCAAAATAATTGAAGCATTGTCAGTCTATTTCAGCAGCACTTCTTCAGGTAGAATGTGATACTATTTGGGATGTTCAGACAGACCAAAGAGAACACAGATTGTAGCTCCTCCTGGAGCTATAATCCTGGTTTTATATATGATAAAAGTGAAATGGAATTTTAGTTCACAAGACATACCAAGGCAGCTTGGTCATTATATAGTAGCAGCCTCGCTTATAATTTCCAAAGTTTCCTCTGAGTTTTAATCTGATGTTTGTTTATTCCATTCTCCAAGGAAAACAGGATTTCTCAGCTCTTCCCTGTAGCTGCTGAAATAAATTTACACAGAATTTGAAGGCAAGTGAAGTAGGTCAGAATCCATCCAGAAGCCAAGAGCCCACCTCTCTTCCCTCCTTTAGTTTTCTGCTTTGTCTGCCCCTCCACATTTCCTCTAAGTCCTCTAAAGAGAGTATGGGAAGAAAGAGAGTCAAATTCAATGATGCAGAAAGTTTCAGAGAAAGTGGTTGTAGATGACTGATAAAATTTGATGTCATCCTCACTGCCGGCCCTGTAATTCTCTAAAAAAAATAGGAGACAAAATGGAGATAGTCAATTCATACTATTAAACTATTTTTCAAGCATCCACATGTCCAGAGATGCTTAAAAGACCAGTAAATGGATGTGTCAGATGATATATGTGAGTAAACTAATATGACAGTCAAATCAATAGAATAAAAACAAAATATTTTAAAGATGGCAAACCTCATGAGAGCACAGTACTCAAAAATATATAACCTTCTTTTGCACATATGTCTCCTCACATATATATACACACATAATCAGATAGTGGTAGGAAAATTTTTGAACCTCTGACCCCCTCCCCCTTCCTAGTAGGAAACATTTGAGGGAAAAGAGAGGAAACAGCATGTATTGACCACATGCGACTTCCTCTTAGGCAGTCACACATGCTTTTTGTCTTACCTAATCCTGTATGACATCCCTGTACAGCAGGGGTATTCTCATTTTTACAGATGAAGAAATTGAAGCTCAGAGAGGTCACACAGTTTTAAAAAGTGATGGGGCCAGATTTCAAAAACCAGTTCACCTGACTCTAAAGACCTTGTGTGAATTCTCTTTCCACTAAACCCTGCTGCCACACCAGAGAGCCACTGATGTCTTTACTTGATATGTTCATGACATCTTTGCTCGGTTTGAGTTAAGTGAGTAATTCTTAAATGACTGTAGGATAAGAAGACCTCCCGTAGAGGCTTTACAAAAAACAAATATCCCCAGTTGTATTGCTTTCATCCTCGCTCTCTTAACTGTAATCAGCATTGATTCTTTCCTATCCCCCAGTACCATTAAGTTTTGATAACATTAGGGTGACAGAAAATAAAATCAGCAAATATAGATATACTGCTCATTAGCTCAGTAAAATGTGAGAATTGGCAGTAAAGTAGGTCTTCTCTAAAACCTAGGGACTTAAATACAAAGCACAGGTTTAGAAGCATTTCAGATAAAGATAACTCTGCTAAACAAGCTTTTTTAGGTGTAAAGGAAAAGACAGTCTTGCTTCTGAGCGTCCTATTGTAAGCATGATTCTGCCCCTGTGAATGAGAGTTTGCTCTTATAAAATAAGCCGTGTCTGTTCAATTGTATTCAGATGTTACATCTAGTACATAGTAGGTACTGGGTAACAGTTGAACTGAATTGCTCTTAGTCCCTAATAAAATGTCTTTTAACTGCTTCATTTTGCTTCTGTTCCTTGTACATCTGGATTACTTTACTCTCCTCTAATTTTGACTGTCATCCCCAGCGATTAGAGAAAGAAAGCACAGATTAAGCTTTCTCATTTCATTTCCCCAACTTCTGCCTCAGTGGAATTCATGCCATTTCAGGAGCTCTTCCCTTTTAGGAAAGACATCTGTCTTTGTCATGCATCCCCTGGTCCTCACTTCGAAACCCCACCCATCCCAGGTGTCACCTCACTGAAGCCTGAATGTCACTGTCAGGGCCCCACGAAGTGTTATGACTCTCCTCACTCCCTGTGCATATTTTAAAAATCACTTAACAAAAGTTTCTATTTAAAAGCTCCAAGGGAAAATTAGGTATAGTAATAACATTTTCATATTATTATTTGCCATATTGGCATTGAGGCAGAGAAATCTGTTAGAAAAACTGTTTGCTCTTTTCCCATGTGTCTATATTGAATAATGTAAAGCTGGATATGCTCTCTCTATTCTGAAGCTGTCATGTTATAATAACTGGTTTGACACTTATTATCTTTTTTAATGCAAAGAGGAAATTGTCAGAGTTCACAACAGTAAAATAGATCTTTTGTTATTTGTATTATTTTCACTTGAAAGTATTTTTTATGTCTTTGACTTGATAAAACTGAAGTTTATGTGGTAAAAGATGACTGCATGACGTGAAATGCCAGAATTTGGACAGTATCAGAGCAAAGTAGGATTCAAATGAATCATTAATTGGTATTTTTTAGAATCAATGTTTATAAGCAAAGCTGTCAACTCAAATCACAGCCTAACCTCATAGGATCTGAGTGTTTTATCAGAATAATTATTCATCAGTGACTTTAATATGTCTTCCTGGGGTTGTTAAATGTGTACTTTTCATGCTGGTTCATAAGCATATATTATGCACCCTGGCTTCACTCAGGTCTGCATTCATTCATTCCAGGGGTATGAAAAGGGAAGGTAAAGCCTCACAAATACACTGAATTGTGCTTTTAATTTTATATCCCTGGGAGGAATTTGTGATCAGATAATTCTGGCCTTTGTGCTGTGCTGCCCTGAAAACAATTTTTAAAGTACTTAACAGTTAAGCTTAAAAACTACTTTCATCTACTTTCAATGAACCTTTGATATTTAATAGTGAAATTATACAGAGTGAAAAACACAATAGCAGCCCCAAATTAATTTTTTCCAGCCTGCCAAATGGACATTCAGGAAATGAATGGACATTTCCAAACTTAATTTGCCAGTTTACATTCTTTGAAGAGTTAGGGAGAAGAACCCTCGGAGTGAGCTGCCATAGGACAGACCGGGAATAAGATCACTGAATCTAGAGCCATCATGTTTCCAGGCCTGGCCCTGCTGCTGCCACTTCCTGCCCTAGAGACCCTCAGAGAGTCTCTCTGCACCTTCAGAACTCAGTGTCAATTTCAGGGGTCAAGCTAGACCTTACCTCATCTCCAGTCTCTTCCCTACCCTAACAGTCTGCGATTCAAACTGGGAAGTATGGCAGCAGCTTTTGGCCTTTTAAAAAACAGCAGAGACCCAAGAGATTGTGGGTATGCTGTTTTTCTCAGAACCAAATAGTGGCCCTTATATTGGAATAACTTGTTCATTCTGGACAGTCAACAGATATTACATGCCTGTATAGGAGATGCCCTGCTTGGTGCTGTTGGGAAGGACAAAAATCAGAACCAGGAGCTCTTCTAGGCCCTGGGAATGAAGATGGCTTTGATTAGTTCAGGTCACTCTCAGCTCTTTCCTTTTTCTCTTTTCTTTTCTGTTCTGTTTTCTTTTTTTCTTTTTCTTTTTTTTTTTTTCAGACAGAATCACACTTTGTTGCCTAGGCTGGAGTGTAATGGTGCAATCTCAGCCTCCTGCAATTTCTGCCTCCCAGGTTCCAGCAATTCTCCTGCCTCAGTCACCCGAGTAGCTGGGATTATAGTCATGCACCACCTCACCTGGCTAATTTTTGTATTTTTAGTAGAGACACGGTTTCACCATGTTGGCCAGGATACTCTCAAACTCTTGACCTCAGTTGATCCACCCACCTCAGTCTCCCAAAGACATAAATCAGACCATGTACATAACCCATTACACTTCTCATTATATGGAAATATGGAATAAAACCCAGCTTCTTAATATGGTCTGCAAAGGCCAGTGTACTGCCCATTTATTACCTCCAGCTTTACTGGCCTTTTGTGCATTTTCTAAAATGTGCTAAGCTCTTTCCTATCCTAGGGTTTTCCTATACATTGCCTTTCTTCCTAGAATACTCTTCCCCCAGTCTTCACCTAGCTATCTCATGCTTACTGTTTAGTCTCAGGTCAGTTTTTGCTATCAGAGAGAAGCCTTTTTGACTACCATCACCCCTCAAGTAATTCCCCAATACCAAGTATTTTTCTTTCAAGTACTTATCACAATTTATTATTATATCTTTATTTAATGTATGACTTCTCTACTAGACTGTAAGCTCCATGAAGGCAGGGATCATGACTGTCTTGTTCACTTTTACGCAGTACCTATCACTGTCATTGTCATATGGTAGGGGTGAAAGAATGAATTAAAGGTGAATAAGAGACACCATCCTGGTGTACTTAGGATTTATACTCTTATTGAGCTTCCATGTTGGTTGAATGGATAAGAGAAGAGTAGGAATCAGAAGTGATGAATAAGGGCTTTAGTTTAGATGGCTGGTAGAATAAAAATAGCATTGACAGAAATGGTTAGGCAAAGAGATAAGTCAGATTGGGAAAGAAAT
Organism: Cebus imitator; assembly: GCF_001604975.1. NCBI lineage: Eukaryota > Metazoa > Chordata > Mammalia > Primates > Cebidae > Cebus > Cebus imitator. The sequence goes on from NW_016107861.1 coordinate 1,059,723, forward strand.
GAATCTGGTGTTAGGCATGTCGAATTTAAGGGTGAAAACTGGATAATTCATTCGAAAAATTCATCATGCCATTACCAGTCTCTTGCCTTCATAAAACAAAGCCATAACCCAAAACTATTGTTTGTTTCTAATTTGGGGACATTATTCATGAGCCAGAGAACTCATTTATTTTTATTGAGGTTCTGGAACCCAATTTTTAAAAAGAATATTGCATTTGTCCTACTGAATTGCAGATGGATAAACAGAAGAAAGAAAGCTATCATTTTATTTTCACTTGAAGACATGGCATTCTGCCATCTCTATTACTGAATTCCTGATGACTTCTTGTTCTGTTTGGAAGAGAAACAGAAGTTGGACCTTTCCTTCCTTCCTCACCTCGCCAGCCAATCCTCACTTCCCATCAACTCTCACTTTATGATTTTGGAAAAATATCTAAATTATAAATTTGAGGAGCTTCCATGGTGTTTTCACATGCTTCATAGGATCCAACCATAGTATCAGGGTTACAGTATTAGATTTTTGAATACAGTGTTAAAATCTTGGTATTTTGCAGAATTGCAAAGATACAGTTAAATTGGAAGCTTATTTTCTCCAAGAAATCATAGAAATATTCTTTGCTCTGTGAAATGTGAGTAATGCAAGAATGGGCTTGATTATGACTTGAGCAGGATTATAGATCTTAGAAAGGCCTACCTAGATATAAGCTCATCTTTTCGCATTATAAGCCGAGCATATTTTTAGAAGACGAATAAAGGTAGGAACCAAAATCCCATCTCTGGTAGGTTCCTTTGGCCTTTTGTCTGTAGAAGTTGCAAAATTTTATTGCTGGACTGGTTGGTTGTTTTTACTTGTTTTCAACAAGTAAATCTGGGTTTCATATATAATTTTTTTTAAGTTATGTAAAAGACTGAGGAATTGTCTTGCTGCTTGAGCACCTTTCTATGACAGTGCCCAACTCCTTTTCAGTAACCAACTCAGCCTGACACAGTTGTACTCTGCTTAACACTCTGTAAAGTGTTATTTAAATATTTCTAACTTATTGTTTCATGCTGGGTTTTATGGAACATAAATTTCTATTTAGGCCACTAATTTACAGTAGAAGTTTGTTACTAATATCACTGCAGGCTCCATCCATCTAAAAATATTGCTCATAACCTACTAAAAATATGTTATATATTTGCACTGTATGTAAACATTGTTGTGTTTTATTAGTGTGCAGTGCTTTGTCTATGGAAATGTCGGTATTGCAGCATATATTTAGCGGGGATAGGATATAAGTGTGGTGGAAAGGCTACAGAAAAGTGAAATCCCTGCAGGATGGGATTTATGGAATTTTCAGAGCACTTTGCAGAAAATCTACATATAATACCCACATTTTCTACAGAAGCAAAGTGGAATCTTGCAGAATGTTCAAAGAAGCCCTGTTATTTCATGTATTCTCTGTATTTCTAACTGGCTAATGGGAGACTGAAATTGCAAATATATTCAGCTCAAAACAGGCAATCATTATTGCTTCAATGACCATGTTTTTACCTTCAAAAAATATTTTCTAAATGGACCAGAAATAACGTAAGTTGGACTTTCTTTTTGGTAACGAAGAGACATAATTCCAAGTAATGGCATTTTGGTTTCTTTCTCTGAGTGACCTTGAGCTGGAGAAGATGATTCAGGGATGGAAGGTGTAAGACTTTGGAAGAGTTTCCTTGGATCATTTTGAGTAAACTTCAGTCACAGCTGGGGCACCATGGCTCATACCTGTAATCCCAGCACTCTGGGAGGCTGAGGTGGAGGATCTCTTGAGGCAAGGAGTTTGAGACCAGCCTGGGCAACATAGTGAGACCTCATCTCTACTTAACAACAACGAAAAACCTTTAGTGACTACAAGTCACTTAGACCTGTTACCTATATTTATTCTGAGCTCTAAATCTGTCTTTTATTAGTAAAAATGAGGGAAACAGTGGATTAATTGTGGGTTAATCCTAGTTTATAAAAGTTAGTTTTGTTCTTGAGGTCCTAGCAGGTTGGATTCATTGGGTAAGGCAAACTGTGCACTGACATGATCTTCCTTGCTTTGACAGAAGCATCACTGATGTGTACCACCTGGTAAACCCAGAGTTCCTACTTGGTGGCCAGTTGAAAAGATTATTGTGCTTTAAAAATAGAGTGATTTAAGTTGCCAATTAGGTCACCCAGAGCTGAGCTTTTATCACTTTTCAAGGGTATGTTAAGGTTTGATAACCATTTTTATAAATGGAATATCTTACAACTTGTTTAACATTTACAGAAAATTAAGGCCACTGGTTCTGCCCCTAAAATAATGATGCTATAGTAAGTTTACCATCCTATATTTACATGTTCCCTAGAGCTCCAAAAGTCATCATCTTGTGATGAAGATTTTTTATAAACAACTCCCAAGGAATTTTAATGTAGCAAATGAATCTTGGAAACTGCTCTTTTCTAATTTACTACTTCGTTCAGTGCATGTTAAAGAAGCAGCAGTGAATCGTATAATTAAATATGATTTTAAAGGCTTCTGAGGTGGCACTTTCCAGTAGATACTCATGGCATTTTGCTTGGCCTGTTGGACTGAGGCAGGAGGGCTTCTAATGCTCTTCTCTTCTTAAGGCAGACTAAGTGTAAAGGGTGCCTTATCCACAGAGTGCTGCTCACCATGCCTTTAGACGTCTCATGCTATCATCACCTGCTCTGCAGAGGCGCACACTCTTTTCTTGCTGAGAAGAAGGTCAGTTCTTCTCCTGTTGGTTGTTTTACTTAGAAACTTCAAAAATGTTCACATTAAAACACTAAAGCATTTTCTGAAAGCTAACCAGTAGATCACTAGGATAAATGGGATGCAATCTGAGTGATAAAGGATTTCTACAAAGGTCCTTGATTCTGAGTTCACAATAAAACCCACCCTCCCCAACCAGCCTTTATATCCACAGACAGGGCATTGTGTGCAATTCCTTTAGCTGTAATCCAGTCCATCTTCAACCTAGGCTTCCCTTTTCAAGACCAAGACATCTTTTGGCTAGATAAACTTCTGTGGCCAGGATCATGGTTGTCCTCCCATCTCAGCTTGGCCAGTGCATACACAGGCCTGTACTGGCCTGCGTGATAAATGTGAAGACTGGACTGCATTTCATGGCTAGGTTCTCCTCTTTGTTATTTTCTTTCTTCCTGTGGTTATTTTTTCTGTTCTTGTAGAAAAGAGAACAAAGCCCATTTAACAACTGCAAAGCACACAGTCTGCAGAGACCTTAAGGATTACTGGCAACAAAACATATTTATGTCTTTAATAAGGAATTGAAATTTACCACTCACTAAAAATTTCCTTCTCTTTTCTTTCTCTGTTTTCTCTTTGGAAATTGTTGGAAATTTAGGAGGATAAGTCTGGTCTCCAGGGTGTTATTTTGATGTCTTTTGTTTTCTGAGGAAGTATTTTATAGTATTTTCTGACAGTGATACAATTTTGAGGTAATTCTAAATTCTTGTGTACATGCTTAATTTTGAATTAAGTATTAAAAATACTTTGTATAGCTGCCAACTATCTCAAGTCTGAAATAGTATGTGGCATATAATAAATGAAAGTGAGAGTGAGAGTTTATTGAAAGGGCAAAATATGTGGCTGTGGAATAGAGGTGCTGTATTTCAAGGTGAAAATTAAGTGATATTTGTACAATTCAAATTAAAACTACTCAGATGACGAAATCCTGGTGTCTGTGTAATGGTCCTCTAACAAAGTCTCTTAAAAGACAGGGAGGCTTTGATGTCATGAATCATGCAGGGTATTTTTAGAGTGGGTTCCTTAAGTACAAAAAAAGGATCCCCTTTTTTGTACTCCTCAGGACATATGGTTAAGGAAGTTCCTAGAGACTTTTATTTGGAGCTGAGGGATATAAAAGCACTATTGAAAGTCAGTGAAATATGGTGAGGTAGGTCATCCACTGCTTTTGCCTCATTCAAATTATTTACTTGTTCATCATTTATATGTTTCTAAATAGGCCTTTTTTTTGATGCAACTTTAGTTTTTTACAAACATCCCACCAAGATTAGTAGGACTGACATATGATATCTTATTTTCTTCTTAAGGGTTGGAATTCTTTTCATGGTTTTTTCAAAATGTTTTAATAGTCCTCTGAGTCCCAAATCTATCCTCTGGGGATTTTCCCTACGTAGTCAAAGTTAACTACTTTGGTTGGAGAGTGAGACTGAGAGAAGCTTTGCTCAGAGAGAGGTAAGGCAAACTTTGAGGAGGGATATAGAAACTGTATTTCTATCTGTACATGCTATTTTATTTAGAAAGTTTTATATTCTAAGGTTGTGATATTCATTCATCGGTTCAATCACCAAATGTTTGAGTATCTTTTCTGAGTGTACTGTATATAGTAGATGATTTGATCTCTTTTGAGTTGAATTTTAAAGGATTATCCTAGGGAAACTTGAGAGTTACAGAGGAGACTAAACATGATTTCTGCCTTCAAGGGTCTTACACTTTGATAGATGTAAAATAATAAAGCAGTGTGAATTAAGTGAGGTAACAGAAATACAAATGCCCTAGGAGTTTAGAGGAAGGAAGCCCGTATTGCAGGTACAGTTTCCTAACAACATTTGTACTAGACCTTGAAAGATGCATGGGATTTCTTTAGACAGGTGAGGCAGAGAAATATATTTCTGGAAAAAGTAATAGGAGTGAGAAAGGACATATTTAGGAAATGGCGAGTGCTTCAGTTTGGCTGCAATATAAGGTGCATGTGAGGTATGTAGAGAAGAGTAGGAAAGAAGGTTGATATATAGGTTGGGGTCAGAATAGAACTTTGAACGTGCCACACAAGAGGGGTTGAATTTATGTGATAGCTGATCTTGAAGATTGAAAACTAGGAAATTACCCAGTCAGACTGTGCTTTAGAAGGATGTGCTGGGGGGCTGGACATAGTGGCCTACACCTGTAATCTTAGCCCTTTGGGAGGCCGAGGTGGGAAAATTGAGGCCAAGAGTTTAAGAAAGATGTACTGGAAAGCCATGAGTAAAACAGATTAGAATGAAGGATAGAGGGTACAGAGAAACTGGAATTCAGAAATTCTATTGGAATTACTTATAAAAAACAAAGGTAGAGCCACTTTAAATATGTACAGTTTATATATGCCAGTAACACCTAAATAAAGCTGTTTAAAGAAAAAAAAAAAAAGCAGGGTATTATAATGAGGCCCTGAACTTGGAAATATGAAGGAAAGTTCAGATTTGAATGACATTTTGGAAATAGAATCTACAGAGGTGGATGGAAAGAGTGAAGAAGTAGGAGTGGAGTCAAAGATGATGAAGTTTTTAAGCTTGGGTAATTTAGGAAAATTGTGGAGCCAGAATAGAAATAAAGAAGTCAAGAGGAGGGAGGAGAAAGCATTCTGATGAATCTCTTAGACGCATTGTAACTGAAGCATCCACAAGATATCAGTGATTTTGTCCAGGAGGCAGGTAAGAATGTGGAGTGGTGGTGCATGGCATAGGTCACCTTCTCTGTTGATGCTGTACAAGCTGAAGCTGTGGATATGGATGGAATAAATTGCTTAGCCATTTCTTGTAACTCTAACTTTCTGTGACCTGAGTTAAACTATCTCTAGTATACTTGAATAATATCTAAGTTGGTATTGTGGCCTAATATGGGGGGAGGTAATTTCTGTGATTTTTACATTGGTTTTATTACTAAGGTATTTGTATGCATAGACTCTGACAGAACATAAATTCCAAAACAGATAAATAGTTTTTATATGTGTTCACATGAAAATGACCAGCATCCTCTCTCCTAGGTGTAGGGGGAGAAACTTTGAGGAAAAGAAGGGTCTGGGGGTTTCTGAAAACCAAAGCTAAAAGGGACAAAAATAGAATGAGATCCTTTTCTATAGCATTCTTTCTTTATGATTTTAGGAAATTGTCTTAATGATTTCTTTTAATTCTGTAATTCTTTTTGTTTGTTTTAATTCAGGACCACAAATAGGAAAATCTGCCATTTGTATTTTTTGTTTAATCAGTTCTCTCATTAGCACATTCTAATATCAGTGTTCCCTGATTTATTGACTGAAGTTTAGTGGATTCTCCATGTATGTTTGGTTATTTGTTGCTGTTAATTGCTCTTAAATTTTGGGATTTTTAATTTATCAATAATAGAGCTCCTCTAGGCATGAGTGATGTTGCAGATATCTAGTTGTCTTGAAAATGTAATTGAGGAAGGGCACGGTGGCTCACGCCTCTAATTCCTGCACTTTGGGAGGCTGAGACAGGCAGATCACTTGAGATCAGGACTTCGAGACCAGCTTGACCAACATGGTAAAACCCCTTCTCTACTAAAAATACAAAATAAGCCGGGCATGATGGCAGGTACCTGAGATCTCAACTACTCAGGAGGCTGAGGCAGGAGAATCTCTTGAACCCAGGAGACAGAGATTGAAGTGAGCTGAGATTGCACCACTGCACTCCAGCCTGGGCAGCAGAACAAAACTTCATCTCAAAAAAATAAAAAAGGTGATTGAAAAATGCCAGATTTTACAATGAGTGGCAGGTATTTATTTCTAGCTCTATTCATTCAAGGTGACTATTCATTCTTTGGGGTTAGCACTATTCTACCCCATAACTCTACCTCTTTGGCTTTTCTACCTTGATTTTTGTATTTTTAAAATATTAAACCATTATAGTTTAGTACATAAATTATGTGCATATTCTAAAATATTTTATCCAGTTTTGTAACAGGATTGTACCTGTAGAGAAATACTTTGAAGTTTTAGTTCAGGACCACAAACCAACAAAAGGGGCCAGGTGTGGTGGCTCATGCCTGTAATCCCAGCAGTTTGGGAGGCTAAGGAGGGTGGATCACCTGAGGTCAGGAGTTTGAGACCAGCCCCGCTAACATGGTGAAACCCTGTCTCTACTAAAAAAATACAAAATTAGTTGGGCTTAGATGATGCATGCCTATCGTCCCAGCTACTTGGGAAGCTGAAGCAGGAGAATCACTTGAATCTGGGAGGTGGAAGCTGCAGTGAGCCAACATGGCTCCATCGCATTCCAGCCTGGGTGACAAGAATGAAACTCTGTCTCAAAAAAAAAGAAAAGGAAGTGTGGAACTCAGATTTTCAGTCAACTTTAGAGATTTTGACATTAGTACAGATTCCATAGATATTAAAAGACTACTAAAGAGTAATTTGAACAACTTTATACTAATAAATTAGACATCTTAGTTATAATGGACAGATTTATTAAAAGATAAAAATTATTGGCTGGGCATAGTGGGTGACATGCATGTAGTCCAGCACTTTGGAAACATGAGACAGGAGGATCACTTGAAACCAGTAGCTCGAGACCACCCTGGACAGCATAGTGAGACCCCCATTTTAGCTGGGCATGGTAACATGTACCTGTAGTCCCAGCTACTCTGGAGGCTGAGATGGGAGGATTGCTCAAGCCTTGGAGGTTAAAGCTACAGTGAACCATGATCATGCCACTGCACTTTGACCTGGACAGCAGAGTGAGATTCTGTCTCAAAAAAAGAAAAAGGAAGAGAAATAGATAAAAATCACCTGAGTCACTCAGGAAGAAATAAATAACTGAAATGACCACATATATTAAAGAAATTGGGCCAGGCCCAGTGGTGCATGCCTGTAATCCCAGCACTTTGGGAGGCCAAGGCAGGTAGATCACAAGGACAAGAGATAGAGATCATCCTGGCCAACATGCTGAAACACTGTCTCTACTAAAAATTCAAAAATTAGCTGGGCATGATGGTACGTGCCTATAGTCCCAGCTACTGGGGAGGCTGAGGCAGGAGAATTGCTTGAAGCCAGGAGGCGGAGGTTGCAGTGAGCCAAGATTGCACCACTGCACTCCAGCCTGGTGACAGAGCAAGACTCTGTCCAAAAAAAAAAAAATTGACTTTTTGCGTTTTTGAGACAGAGTCTCTGTCTGTTGCCCAGACTGAGTGCAGTAGCACAACGAGGGCTCACTGCACCCTCAACCTCCCAGGCTCAAGTTGTCCCTCTGCCTTAGCCTCCCAAGTAGCTGGGACTACAGGCACACACC